>NC_056751.1:725776035-725851035 GCF_019279795.1 Protopterus annectens
CAGGGATCATGTCAGTCACACTGCTAGACAGGGGATCAGGGGAGTCAATAGTGTGGGAAGAAATAGTCAGGGAATTGTTATGGATAGGCTTGTATAGGCCCTAGGGTCGATAGCCTAGCACCAACCTATGAACCTATGAACCTATAGTTAAGTAACTTGCTTGAACTCACACACAAGGCAAGTAGAAGTATAAGAAAGAAACCTCTGTACTTTTGACTAAAGGAAGCGGCTGACATACAGCTATAATCCTCTGCAGTAACTTCCAGACCTTCTCTAACTATAAATCACTGAGGATTAGTCAATAATTAATGCTAGTCATTAAAGTTTCATAGTTTTTGTCATTCAGAAAATGCATATGGATGCAAAACTTGTTGTTTTGTTAACCTTTTAAATGAATTACAGTTCTCTGCCTCTTGTCTATCTCTGATTTTGCAGAACATCTCTGATTTTGTCTCATATTTATACCTTACCCATCACTAACTTCTTGTTTTCTTGTAAGTCACTGAGCATTATAGTCTGTCAGTAATGCCAGTCATTAGAATTTCATACTATCAATACAACCAATATAACAAGAATAAATAAAAATAAAACAAAAGATGAAGAAGATGAACCACCAGGTAATACTTTAATCCTGGTACCTCAGCCTTTTGCCTTCAAGGGATGAAGGCGAAAGGCCGAGGTACCAGTATTAAAGTATTACCTGGTGGTTCATCTTCTTTGTCTTTTGTTTTATTTTTATTAGGATTTCATAGTCCGTATTGTTCTGAAAATGCTTGTTCATGCAACACTTGTTGTTCTATGAAGTTTTTAAGTGAATTAGCGTTGTCTGTCGCTTAGGTTCAGGGCTGTTAATGAACTGTTTCCTGTATTCAAACATACAGAGCTTGAATATTTCCACTTTCATTTACCTCCAGCGTGACTTTGAGCAAGTCATTAAGACAGTGCTCCACTGCTGCCTCTGAAAAGGAACACTTTGTCTAGTAGGGTTACCCTGTTAACACATACATACAGAAAAAATATTTACCACCCCCTATTATATTTGCCTTTGTCCAGGAATCTTCCTTGAAAAATATGTGGCTTTCTGGCAAATTGCTATGGATTGCATTCATTAAATAAAGATAGGCATGCGAGTTTCAAACAATTTACCCTTTAGAAAATGCTTGCTAATGCAAAGCTGGTTATTCTAGCAACTTTCTAAATATATTACAGAAATATCTAAAATCTGTTTCTGATTTTTTGTTTTTTTGTCACTGAATATTGAGCTAAGAAGTTGAGAGGGCAGAGGCGAATTGCAATGAGTTTCACTGTGTGGTTTTAAAAGCAGCAAGCTGAGATGCATTTCTAGGTCATTTATTATGAATTTATTAATTCACTTGATCTCAGGCAGATATCTGAGGAATACAGTCATACAAGTGATTATAACTGATGGTTGTGTGCATGTGCCTGTGTGCAGAGGATATAGTTCTCAGGTGACCCTGATTTTTCTTCTTATTTATAGTCTGTTCCTTGTATAATCTGTGGCTTTCTGGCAAAGTGTTATACACTGTAATCACAAAACAATGGCAAACATGAGTTTGAAACCTCATACCCTTCAGAAATTGTTAAAACAAAGTATATTATATTTGTGACTTTGTAAGTACAAAACACCAACATTTAAAGTCTGTTCCTGTTTGAGGGTCTCTGTCTTCAATTCTCGAGCTAAGAGGTTGGGTGAGCATGGGGGTTACAATGAACTGCACTACAGCAGTGAGCTGACATGTACGTCTCAGTCATTATTTATGGAGCATTTCATTCATCTGATCTCAAGCAGACATTTGAGTGTATGCAGTCATACAAGGGGTTGTAACTGATTGTTGTACATGTGTGCGCATGTAAATACTTGGTTCTTGCATCCCAGAGTACTTACGGTGTAAAGGAAAGAATCAATTGTGAAAAACAGGGACATAATCATATCAGCCATGTTCTTTGGGTACAAGCCATGATATCTTTATTTTGTTGACAGTGAATTCATTATTTGGCTGTGAATAAACTAGATAGCATGAAGTTTACATGTTTAATGTTAATATTTTAACAATGAATTCCTTTTTAATGTAAATTTTTTTATAGTTACAGAGGTGATAACACCACGTAGACCTAAACTTTGGCCATCACATGGCCACAGTGGTGAGGAAATCCTTTAATGTTGCACAACTTTTAAGTAAAGGCATGGCATATATGTCCATAGAGATCATTAAAGGCATGGCATATATGTCCATAGAGGTCATTATCCCACTATAGTCCCCCTTACCAGACCAGTCATAAAGTACAATGATCCCTTCGGTATGCACCTGAAAAGGCATATGCAGCATCTAGAGTGACCTCAGAGATTCATTACAAAAAGAGTACAAAGAATAACAAACCTGCATTGCTCAGAGTGCCTTAAAGCCCTTTTCCTCTACTCAGTCTCATACAGATTGCTGTGGGGGTGATCTATGCCTGGGTTACAAGGCATCCACAAACCCCAAACGTATTAATCTTCTGCATATTCACAAGTCAAACATTACCAGAAATACAAGGTCTAAGGACCTGAATTGTGTCTGTGTCTTAAACAGAACATGCTTTAGAGACAGATATGTGTCCCAGAGATTGCCTGATCCAATGGAACAGAAACAGAACATGCTTTAGAGACAGATATGTGTCCCAGAGATTGCCTGATCCAATGGAACAGAAACAGAACATGCTTTAGAGACAGATATGTGTCCCAGAGATTGCCTGATCCAATGGAACAGGCTTCCCATACACATGAAGCTGAGGTTGTCTATTACCCAATTTAAGTGCAACATAGGCCAGTGGATGGGGAATAGGAAATTTACTCTAGGCCTGGCACCCAAGGTAGCTTATCAATGCCTGGCCCTAACTGTCCTATTTGGATACAGGACGTTATTATTCTTTTGGGAAAATTTGGCTAGGCATAGAAAGCCCCCACCCCCGGATCATTTAGCCTAGTAGCAGTCTATGAATCTATAACTCTTTGAGTTACTAGTAAGTGACTGCTTGTACTTCTTAACAATTTGGTTAGGAGCTTTAAATTCCCTCAAAATTAAAAAGAAGGAGATTGATATAATAGATGTCGGGTTTACTTATATAATATGTCAGAAAACAGGAAGAGGACTGACAGCTTATACTGATCAGAGTGACATAGCAGGCCAACAGAATGTTGTGTTTTCAACAAAGCAGCTGTTAGAGTGTAACAGGCCAGGCAGTGCACTGCCTTTAAGATGATAAAGTTCTTTTTGGAATGGGTTAAAAATCAGAGCTAATTTGTCAAGCTAGGAAAGGTCACGCTATCCATAATATTATAGACTAAATAAGGGTCTATATTAGAACACCGAACATTCAAAATGTCGCGTATTCTAATATCAAACCCTATCAATCGAAAATTGAAAACATCCAACAGTCAGAACAGCAAATTTTTTCCTAGAGAAAAAATTTGCTGTTCCAAAACACATACACACAACACAAGCACACCAAACAAACAGCAATCCACACACATACACCTAAACTCTTACACCTAACCCTACACTAAACTATGCATACACCACTAACTATCCACTTACCTTAACTCAAACCCTAACCCTAAGGTCATTCAATATCGCACAGTCACCTCACCCGCGCCCTAACCCTAACTCACCTACCCCGCCTTAACCCTCATGTCCACACAATTGCACACTTACCTGACCTGTGCCCTAACCCTAACTCACCTAACCCACCCTAACCCTCATGTGCACACAATCGCACACTTACCTGAACCCGACCCATAACTTTCCACCACAGCGCTGAAAATACCGAAGCAACAGAAATGGACAACCAAATTCTTTCCCTAGGAACAAATTTGGTTTTCTGTTTCTTCGATATTTTCAGCGGGTCGATATTAGAACAATCTAAATTTTGAACGTTCAGTGTTCTAATATAGACCCACAAAATAAGATCCAGTTTTAGTGGAGATTTGTGTTTCCTATATATAAAGTTTGCCTGAAATTACTGGATTTCATTGCTAAAAATAAAGCCAACTGTTAAGAATGTTAAAATCTATTTTTTCTTTTCTAAATAAGAAAGAAAAACTGATTTTTTATAAGATTTGTGATATAAAACAGGAATGAATATTTGTATTTTGTCAATATGTAAAATGAGTATGGATATATTTCATTAAAAAGTCCAAAACATGTGTGTGTGCAACTAGTAGGGTTTAGCTTTATTGATCTGAATCATAAAGACTTAAAAAGTAAAAAGTCCTGTGTGTTCAGAAGCCATGTATTTGAAACACTGGCATGTCATTAAAGGATTATTTGTGTATATCCCATGGGCCTCTACTGCAGGAGGCTTAAGGTATCACACAGTGAAGACTCTAGCTTGGCTATGTCTTTCTTGTAGATTTTACTGAATGGTTGTCTGTCTGACCTTTATACCCTTTGGTCTGGATGCTATTTGTGATATTTTGCAATCACTCTAATGTTTATAGATTTCAGGCTTGATTTTAAGCTGTGTGTTTTTAAAGTATACCGACTTATGTTGTACTGATGAGGTAAAAAAAAAAAAACAGTCAAAATGTGCATATCTACAGCTGGTGGGTTTGGCATCATTGACTGGAATATACCCCTAAAGACTAAGTAAAAAGTCGTAGACATTCAGATGCCATGTAGCTGAAACACTATGTCCTTAAGGGCTCATTGAAGCATACCTGAAACAGCCTCGCACGTACAGCTGGTGCAAACGGCCAAAAAGCATTAATTACAACAAAAGAAGAGGCCAGCACCAAACCGAGTGAAAATCAATATTTATTAAGATGTGGCAACACCAAAATAGTCAGACCAGTTTCGGCAAACCTGCCATCCTCAATGACAAAGTACAAATACATGAAAAACATGTGCACCTATTTATAAGTAAAACAATCAACACATTGGTATTCCACCCATTCCTATTAATTACTTATAAATGGTCACTAAGTCCTGGGGAAAACAAGCCACCTAACTTAATGATCCAACTTTTTTCTTTTTGGTTGACTAGAGAATGTCAACCTATTTTATTAGTTCTATCTCCCTGAATTTTGTCTATCACCATAAAAGTAAATCTAGCAGAGTTGTGTTTGACAGTATGTCTAAATAAGGCACTCACTTGTTCCTGATGTCACTAAAATGTTTGGACATACGTATACGAAGTGAGCGGGACGTTTGACCTACATAAAAAGCAGAATGCAAGCAGGTCACTAAATACACTAACCAATCAGTGCTGCAATTAGCAAAAAAATTTATATGGTAAACCTTGCTCATATTCCTACTTGAAAATTTAGATTTGAACATAAACTTACAAAAATAACAATGATTGCAAGGGAAGCAACCAATCAGTCTATCTCCTGTAAGAGTCAATTGTTGACTAGAAGAACCAGAGCCCCTCCAATGTTTATAATGATTGAAATGAGACCCAAGAGACCACCCCTTACGATAAGAAAATAAGCACCTGGGTGTGAGAATCTCAGAAAACACATCATTCGCTAATAATATATTCCAATGTTGATCAATAATGTCCCTGATGACATTAATATTACCTCCAAATGTAGTGACAAATCTAATCTTGCAAGTCTCCTAGTCAGATTTCTCCCGATATTCTAATAAATCTGACCTATTTTTTTTAGAAGCCCGATTACTGGCAGACATAATATTATTGTATCCATAAGCCCTGACCTGAAACCTACGAATCAGATCTCATTGAAAAAAATTCATAACTATCTGGAGTGGAACAAATACGTCTGATACATAGAAATTGTGATTTAGGTATGTTCCTAACAATGTGACGTGGATGGAGGCTGGATGCAAATAATAAATTATAATATTCAGGATATTTGCGAAAGACCTGAGTATTAAGGGTATCATCTAAATTCCTGGTGACAGTAACATCCAGGAAATTAATTTGCTTACAGTCACTATTGAGTTTAAACTCAATACCCCATTTATTATCATTGAGATATTGGACAAATTCCAAAAGATATGTTTTGTCCACTCGCTATACCATACAGCAGTCATCCAGGTATCACCTCCATATATCTATTTCACCCATGAAGATATTATGATTATTATCATATATCAGATGATCTTCCAGGAACCCCATAAATAGGACTGCATAAATGGGGGGCAAAAGAAGCCCCCATAGCAGTACCTTGTACCTGCCAATAACATTCCCCATGGAAATAGAAAACATTTTTCGACAAAACATGTTCTACCAAATAAACCAATAAGGTATTCAATCCCGGAGGATATATATCTGCCTTATCCAACCAATATTGTAAGACTTCCAAGCCGTCCCAATGGGGTATGTTGGTATAAAGAGCCATAACATCTAAAGTGCAAAGTAGCCAATTAGGATCCAACTGCATATTAGATATTATTTTAAGAAACTTTGTGATATCTTTAATTCTTGATCTTACTAACTTTAATAAAGGTTGGAAATATTGTGTCAAAAACATTGATAGTGGCTCAGTAAGAGAGCCTATGCCAGAAACAACTGGCCGACCTGGAGGCTTATGCAGATTTTTGCGTATCTTCAGTAATAAATATAAATATTGCCTTTGGGGATCCACAACTATTAGATGTTGTGCAACAAAATCATTAATGATACCTTCTTTCACAGCCTTCTGAATAAACACATTGCTTTCATACTTGAATCTGGTAGTGGGATCACGTGGCATACACAAATAATACCTTGCATCTGTTAACTGCCTTTGGGCTTCAAAAAAATAAGAAGCCCAATCAATAATGACAACCACCCCACCCTTATCAGCTGGCAAAATCACTATGTTCTTGTTGTTACTCAGACTATTAAGAGCCTGCTGTTCAGCAGCTGAAAGGTTGTAAGGTAATATTTGAGACTGACTCATCCTGAAGTGTAAATCTTTAAGAACTGAATCTTGAAAAATGGAAACATGTTTGTTCGTTGGGGGCATGAATGTGGACTTGTGAAACCTAAAATCAGTAGATCTGTGAGATCCATCATTAGTACCAAAATACAATCTTAGATTAAGAAGACGACAAAATGTCAACACAAAATTTGTGAAAGTATCCTCACCCACAAGATAAACACGGACATAATTCAAACCTTTATTCACAAGTTGTCACTCCACATCCATTAATTCAACAGAGGAAATATTATGAACATTGTAAAAATCATTTACCGAGGCATCAAAACCTAGAGCAAGGTTTCCACATTGTCTGTTTTTCCTATGTTTTCTTCCACCCCTATGTTTCCTGTACCTAAAGGGTGACTAACATTACACTGTTTTTGGGGTTAGGTGATCCTTGTGTATGTATACCTTCTACATCTGTGGCTGAAGAGGAATCCTCACCTAAAGTGCTACTATAGCTACCTTTAGGACAAAAAAAAAAAGTGAATAAGTAATTAATAGGAATGGGTGGAACACCAATGTGTTGATTGTTTTACTTATAAATAGGTACACATGCTTTTCATATATCTGTACTTTGTCATTGAGGAAGGCAGGTTTGCCGAAACTGGTCTATTTTGGTGTTGCCACACCTTAATATATATTGATTTTCACTCAGTTTGGTGCTGGCCTCTTCTTCTGTAGGATTCATTGAAGCATACCGCATGGACCTCTACTACACGAGGTTTAAAGTATTCCACAAGGAAGACTCTAGCTTGATTGGGTCTTTCTTGTTATTTTTTACTGAATAAATATATTTTAAGATCAAGCATCATGACAGGCATAGGTATGCATTGATGAAATGGAAAAAGAGTGGGTGACACAAATAAAAATATATAGTTACTTTATTGCTGTAGCTATGTAAATGCATCCAAGGTCACATTTGAAGGGAATTTCTATAATTAATAGTAGCCAGTAAAGTTTAGTTTTCTTTTAAAAATGTCAGTATATTAAATAGATTAAATTTCATAAGATTATCAAATTAAATGTTATGAATCCTATGTATGTTTTATACACGGTGTTGCCACATATGATTGACAAATATAGAGAAAATTAATGGATGAACCACTGAGGTACTCTTATCATTATAACATTTTAATTAATGCTGAAATATATGTTGTGAATGGACAGGTAATCCTGAAAGCATGCTTGTCTAGAAAGACTGATGTCTTCCTCTGAAAGTCATAAATGTAGTTGGTAGGGTACTGTTTCCAAGGTCTAGGACAGGCCCAAACACAGGGCTGCTCCATCCTTTCCTTTATCTTGACATGGTTTTACTCTGCCATTCATACGAATCAGGACAGTGTCATCTGCAAAGTTGTTCCTGAATCCATAGAGTCAGAGAGCAGAATGTACTGCAGTGGATGGGTCATATGAAAATAATTCAAAAATCAATAACCAGTGAAAAATGTCATACATAAATGTGCCAATTGTGTTTTTTATAAATATAAAAAAAAGGAAACAGGAGGGCTTATAACTCTGGGAGTCAAAATCTATAATCAGCAAACTGGCAACTTGCCACACTATATATTGTATACTTTGGCACTATTCAACATGTAAGGAATATTTTCTAGGGAAACTTATAAAGAAACTTCCAGAAGAAACTTCCAGAAAGAATATGTGAACATTTCTGTGTTGTAAAACAAAAGAATACAAATAATGCATGTGTACAAGCATGCAACGACATCCTATTTTAATGTTTCTTTTACTGGTCTTAAATTTTAAGCACTGGAAATAGGAAATTGAGATGAGAGCTGATGGTAAGACAAGAACTGTGTGATCACTGAGACATGGTTTAAAGCAATGGAGATCACAGTTTAGACTAGCTACTATAAAGTCAGGGACTAAAGGTGGAGGTATTTCAGTTTTCATCAAAAATAAATATACCTCAAGGCTGGTCAAACAGGACAATGCACTTGAGCTTCTCCATGTTCAAATCCCCAGAAGCAAAATCCCACACCACTTTATTGTAAGGTATAGGTCCTCCTGTCTGATCCAGGTAACCCATAACATGTATTTAAGCATACTGGAAACACTCACCATCCAACTCAATGCCATATTCAAGGGTGACTCTAATTACCTTACTATTAGCTGGGGAACATATACAACACCAAACAGAGATTCCTGGATTTTGTAAACACATACTCCCTGGACCAGATTGTCAATATCCTGACCAGGGGTGCAAACGTACTGGATTTGGTCGTCATGATATGGGACAGTGGTGCTGCACATGCACTAGTGCAATGTCTTCTCTGGTAAGTCAGACCACCAAAATTATAATCTGGAGCCTGAGCTGACCGCCTTAAAAAACTCCAGCTATACTCTGCCGCATATCGTCTACTCAGAGGCGATCTCTGCTTAACATACAAAGCCATGTCAAACCCAGAGCTGTTGGACATGCTACACTTAAAGAAATCCCAATCCCTCAGCGCTACACGCTCCAGGGATCTAAACCTTGTCATTGCAATAAACAAAACATGCTGGATGGATAGGTTCCTGACCCAGAGACTCCCTAGACTCTGGAACAGATTGCCCATACATGTCAAGCAGAGTGCCGCTTTGGCCCTCTTCAGAAGGAACCTTGACGATTGGGTGGGAGAAAGGAAATTCACCCTGGGGATCATGTCAGCCGCCCTGCTAGACAGGGGTCCAGGGAAGTAAATAGTGTGGGAAGAAATAGCCAGGGAATTGTTATGGCTAGGCTTGTATAGGCCCTAGGGCTGATAGCCTAGTACCAACCTATGAACCTATGAACCTATGAACCCTGGAATATTCAGGAATTACTCTAACTTCCTGCTATTAAGTGATAACCTGGCAAATTTTCAAGCCCCCATAAACCCTGAGAGCACTGATGTCTATGCAGAACTGTTTACAGAAACCCTATACAAGCATGTTAATAGCTGCATAGAAGCAGCTGTACCTAGCACGAAGACGTACAGTACTAAGGCAAAAAAAGCATCCTGGTGGAATCACAAAATCAATCAGCTGTATAACAGAAGGAAGAAAATTATGGCAAAAATTAGGAGGTGCAGCACCCACCAGGATAAAAGCACTCTCAACAAACTACACAAACACATTATCAAAGCCAAATCTGAAGTAAATTTGACCTCCCAGGCCAAGGACAACCAGAATACATTCTTTAGCTATGTCTGCAACCTTAAAGCCAAGACACAATTGTGTGTAGACCTCATTGTTAGTGAAGCTATCTATACTGAGCCAGAATATATAGCAAACCTACTGACCAACAAATTCAGCTCTAACTTTACACGTCTCTCCTCCTCAACCTCCCCTCAGGAAATACCATCAAATATAATCCCCCCTACTATAACTATGGAACTGGTCCACAATGCTCTCTGTAAGGCCAAGAGCACTGCTTCAATGAGCCTAAACAATATCCCAGGATGCCTTCTAAGTAGAATGAAACATGACCTATCAGGGCCTCTGGAATTATTTAAGTGTAGCATCCAAACAGACTTTGTGCCTCATGAATGGACAACAGCAACAGTCATCCCTCTGCACAAAGATGGGCCATCTACAGACCCTGAACACTACAGATTCATAAGTCTCACTAATCTCATATGCCAAGTCATAGAAACAATTATCATGGAAATGATCAATAATGACATAGGAAACCTCCAGACACTGGACCCAACCCAGTTTGGTTTTGTCAAGTGCATGTCGTGTGTACTCACCCTGTTGGGCTTCTTTAAGAATGTCACCTAAGCAATGGATGACGGCAAAACAGTTCACAATGCCTACCTTGACCTGCCCAATGCATTTGACATAATACCCCACTCGGGCATTGTTGACAAACTCAAGAGGTTAGGGATAAACCCTTATGTCACCCCAGTGGATAGCCATCTGGCTCATACACAGGACCTAGGAAGTCAGAACTGGGAAGTCCACCTTTACAAAGAGGCCAGTCATAAGTGGAGGCCCTCAGGGATTGGTCCTGGGACCAGTACTTTTTTGGAATTTACTGCTCTGTGGTGACCCCTAACCGGGAAAAGCCGAAAGACACAAACAAACTGCTCTGAAGTCAAGGTCAATTTCAATGGACTCTGACTGACTAAATTTGCAGATGATTGCAAATTAAGAGCTGTCTTAGAATCCCCCACTGACACAAATGTTCTCCAGGAAGGGCTGCCACATACACATAACTGGTGTCAGAACCATGAACTAAAACTAAATGCCAAGAAATGCATAATAGTATCCTTTGGGAAGTCGTCCATTCCTGGTAACTATCATATTGACAACACTTCCCTTAGAGTTTTCTCAGTAGTCAGGGACTTAGGGACACACATAAACAGTAATCTAGTCTTTGACCATCATGTGTCTACTGTAATGAGGAAATCATTCTATGCTAAGCAACGTATAAAACAAGGTATGGCATCTAGGTCCAAGAAGGTCATTGTTCCATGGTATTTGGCATTCATCAGACCTATCACTCACTACAATGCTCTCTTTGGTATTGCTGAAAAACATTAATGCAAGAAAAATGTTATTTATTTATTTTATATTTGGTTACTGGGAAAGTCTGACTGGACATGGGTCCTTTTTCAGTGGAGGCCTGGGGAGAAAAGCTCCACAAATAACATTCACATACACAGTAACAGTCTTCAATTTGAATTCACACAGTACAGCACATTAGTGACTAGCAGCATTAGTTAACATATGACATAAAATGATAGAATAACAACAAACAATTTTAGATATTCATTTCAAATGTAGTTGTTATAGTTTAGCAGTTGTCAATAAGTAAAGCAAGGGTAAGGTACAGCTAGGAATAATTATAAGAGATGTGAGGAGAGAAGGAGGGGATGAAGGTGTGAATAAGTACAGAAAACAGGAGATATAGTTAGAGAAGGGAGAGGTGCTAGTATTAACCTGGAGTGTCGCAGTTCCAGACCCATGAGTTCAACAAATGTGCTTTCAAGGACTTTTGAAATTCATGTATGGAGGATATAGATGTGATGAGAGGGAGAAGTTTATTCCATTGTTTGGCTATTGTGTTGGAGTAGAGGGATGATCCAGCAGTATTGTTATCTTTAGTTACTTTGAGGAGAAGTTAGTTAGTGGACCGGAGGTTTCTGGTACAGGAGTATGGAATTATCAGGTCTTGTAGTGAAGGGTTTTTTCGGGATGATACACAGTTTTATGTGACAGAGTAAATCGATTATATAGAAGACAGTGAGGAATTTCAAGTCAGCTGAGCTGTCTGAGAGCTAGACAGTGGTGTGATTTGTAAGAACTGAGAACCATAAACAAAACTGTCACAGTAAAGAGCTGTAGGCAGAAGGATCAAACAATATGTTTGATAGAACATACATCCAGTCAAAAAAATTTAATTTTATTAAAAGGTTAAGCACTTTAGTCCATCACCGTGGACTTCTTCTGAACAATAAAACAAAGATATATATATATATATATATATATATATATATATATATATATATATATATATATATATATAAAGATATCCCTTCTAACAAACCTTAAGTGAGATAAAATTGGCTCACAATAATTGAAAACAATTATTTCTAATTAAATTATGAAGCCAAAAGGCTCAAGATGAACACTGAAAATAATAAAAGTTAAAAAACATCATTACATACTCTCTCTCTCCATAAATCTTAACATCCCTAAGTATATACCTGTTAATAAAATTGAGTTTTTTTTCACCTGGATGTTTGTTCTATCAAACATACTGTTTTGGTTCTGCCTGCAGCCCTTTACTGTGATGATTTCATTTGTAGTTCTCAGTTTTTTTATTGGAATAATTTGGTGGTGTACTGTAAGAACTGTTGGTGGCGAATTTGGTGATTTTGTTATAGCATGCTTTTAGTTTGGTTAAGTCCTACTTCCTAAGGTTGGTGAGGATTGGAGAGGCACATAGTAATGTAGAGATGAGATGTGTATGTGCAATAGTGGCTTTAACGGTGTTTGTTAAGAACTGTTTATTTCTATATAGAGCACCTAGTTTTCTATGGACTTTCTTTATGGTGAGAGAGATATGGCTATTGAATTTCATATTACAGTCAATCACAACCCCAAGAAGTTTTGTATGGGTTATAGGAGATATGATAGTTTTGCTACTGAATATGATGTTAAATGAGAGATCAGGAATGGTATGTTGTGTAGGGTGGAAGATGATAAGTTTTGTTTTGTTTGAGTTGAGTATTAGCTGTTGGTCAGTGATTTGACAGAGTGAAAGGAAGTTGAGTTTGCTGGTGTAGTTCCTGAAGGGAACAGGAGGCACAGACTAATGTAGAGTCATCAGTGTACTGGATGACTGAGGAGAGGAAAGTAGAGGTGTAAAGGTTATTGGCGAATATAGTAAACAACAGAGGTCCGAGAATGGAGCCTTGTGGAACCCCTATTGTTACTGGGAGCAAAGGTGATATTTCTTGGTACCATTTAGCTGCCTGCTGTCTCCCTGTTAGGTAACTATGAAACCAAGCGATGATGGACTGGCTAAGAGTTAGTTCTGACAGAGCTTTTATACGCTTGTTATGATTAACCATATCAAAGGCCTTGGAAAGGTTTAGGAAGATGGCTGAAACATATTTACCATAGTTTCTATGCCCATTAACTATGTGAGTGAATGACATGAGGGCAGTGGTTGTGCTATGGTGTGGCCTGTATCCATGTTGAGTGTTAGTGAGCAGTTTTTGTGTGTTGAAGTATTCCATAATTTGTATGTGAATACACCTTTCTGTAATTTTTGAAAGGAGAAACAGTATAGCTATGGGGCAGTAATTTATTAGCTCTTTTGAGTTGCCTCCTTTATGGAGGGGAATAATATGGGAGACCTTCCAGAGGTCAGGGTCTAGTTTTTCATTGATGGAGTGGTTCATAAGGATGGTTACTGGATATGCTATTACGTCAGTGGCAATTTTTAAAAATTCAGCTGGGAGTTCATCTGCAGCCAATGTGGTTGGTTTTAGCTTTTTGAAAAATCGTTTCATTGAGTTTACAGAGACAGGTTGAAAGGTAAAGTTGTTTTCATTAGTAAGGTGTTTGTGTTTTTCATTGGGGGTCAGGGGAGCTTTGAGACTTTGCTAGTGCAAGTATGGATTCAGTAAAGAATTTGTTAAATTTGCTGGTCATATTAGTTGAGGTGTCTGTCATAGTAGGGAAAGGAGTCTTAGATTTTCTTGGCCGGAGAACATTATTAATTGCTGTCCAAAACTTTCTAAGTTTATGTTGATGTTTCATTTCTATGGTATGTTAGTAGTTAATCTTGCCAGTCTTGATAATTTTTTTGGTTTTCTTTCTGAGTTCTAGGTATGTTTGTTTTGAATTTATTGTTTTTGCTTTGTGCCAGTTTCACCAAGCTTTATTTCTTGCCTGAAGCAGAGATCTGGTTTCTTTACTCATCCAGGGTGCATAGTTAGACTTAATTCTAATGGTTCTATGTGGAGCACATGAATAGTTATATTCTACACATCTACCATGATTATGGAATAAGCTTCTAGCAACTGTAAAATTAACAACACTCCTTTCCCTCTTCAAAATTATCACTGACACATACAAAGAAAATAAAAAAAATAATAACATAAGATTTGATTGGTCAAGCCTCCTGAAGGCAAATAGGTTGTAAACTGGATACCATAGCATATGAACCTATAATACACAAAGCAAATATATTCTAAAATTGAAGCTCTGGAATCAATACTTTTAACTCATTCCCTCCAAGGTAGCTCTGCAAATTTGCACTGTAACTTCCAATGGGTGAATTCTAAGTTTTTTGATAGAATCAAATTATGTAGTCATATTTCAAACAAACATTCATATCTCTGGAACCATAGGGGTTATTAAAGAAGTGTACAACTGTTCAGCACAAAATATTTTTAAACCATCAGTATTATTCATATTCTAGGCCTTAATCTTAAACTGTGTTTTATAAGTCACTGTAAAGTAACTATTACAATATCTCAGCAACCACTTAAGTTACACACATACTGTCAGCAGCATTCTATTCACCTAGCTGAGAGGTTTCACATGAGGGTAAGCAGTTGTGTCTCTGCTACTTGATTGTTGAGATATTTAGAAAAACATGAAATTTATGACACTAAAAATAAATATTCCCCAGGATTTAATAAAGTCCAGGTAGGCTCTGTGTAGAGTCTACATGGAATGTATCCATGTACACAGCCATGGTTCCCCCTTGGCAGAGCTCCAAACATATTAATTATGGTGCACACCTAAGGGAGGTCACAGCAATATGAATATTGAATCTGTATAAGATTTATGGCACAGCCGCACACCCCTTGGCCTGTCCACCATGGCCAAAAGGTGTACAAAACATTTTATGCCATTAAATTGCAATTTATTTTTTTTTACATTTATGTGCTCATTTTCACAGTGTAGCATGTTGCTTAGCTATGCATAGCTTTGCACACATATACATCAGACATCCATTAGACATCTAAAATAGAAACTAGATGCATTCAATGTTAATAAATATTTTTTTCTTTTTTTATGTGCTTGTTTGCACAATGCAGCCCATTGCTTAGCTACACATAGCGCAGCATACTTAAGCATTAAACTTCCACTAGACATCTTAAAATAGAAACCAGATGCATTCAATATTGAACAGGGTTTCAACTTATCTGACTATGTTTGCGCGATGTGGCTCATTGCTTAGCTAGGTGTAGCACAGTGTACTTAAGCAGTAGATGTCCACTAGACAGCTAAAAATATAAACTAGATTTATTCAATTGTTGTAGTTCTGCCATGCTTAGCAACATGCAAACCCACACAGCAAAGCTGCATTATGTTTACAGGCACCTTTGCAGTACAAGTTAAATAAAAAGTGGTTGCTGAACAATGAATATGGTTTAACAACCAAAACAGGAATAATGCAGAAAGTAGAAAAAATGGAGCCATGGCTAAAGTTAAAAGTAGCTTTAATAATAAAATGTTAAAATCACTCTTCTGCAAAATCCAAAAGTTAAGTACAAGAAGTTAAAAAGTAAGTCTTCAGCAGTATCCAAACATTGTGTTGCAGTTTTGTTTCTTCAACTGGATTCATTGTTCAGCAACCACTTTTTACTTAACTTGGTGTTTTATTTGTTTGTTGACAAACATGGCAAGTACAGCAGCAGTTCCCTCCATGAGCAATGCACCACCAAGACTGCGTCCATCCATACAATCTCATCCTCTGTTTAATGAACTGCTCCATCCATGTGTGAATTTATGGATATACAATCTCATCCTCTGTTTAATGAACTGCTCCATCCATGTGTGAATTTATGGATATACAATCTAATCCTCTGTTTAATGAACTGGTCCATCCAACAATCTAATCCTCTGTTTAATGAACTGGTCCATCCATGTGTGAATTTATGGATATACAATCTAATCCTCTGTTTAATGAACTGGTCCATCCATGTGTGAATTTATGGATATACAATCTAATCCTCTGTTTAATGAACTGGATACAGAATGTCATGCAATGGACACTCCAACAACAGGTATGGGTTCTTTCCTTAACTACAAAAAGAAGTTTGTAAACTTAGAAAACAAAGTTAAGCTGTTTGGGAGGCTGCAATGGCAGCGTCTGAGTTTTAATGTTTATTTACAGAAAAGGATTGTTCCCAAAGGCTTGCAAATCTTCAAAGATCCAACTTATAGAGGCAAATACCCGGACCTGCTCAGACGCTGGCAACTGATAAACCTGAGTTGTTTCTTTAACTATATGGAACGTATGAATACTTGTTTTGAACCAGTTGAAATAGATTTGTGAGAAGAAGTTGAAAAACTTTATATGGGATTAATTGGTGACATTGAACAGAATACTCACTCAAATCTGCTATATGTGAACATGGGCAGGATTTCTGCCTTTGAACATAGATTGATAGAGAAGAAAAAATAGAAACCAATTCATGATATGAATGACTTCAAGAGAGGGCAGGTATTTGTATGGAATAGAATGAAACAGCATTTGGCTGAACCGCTGACTGACACCCCCCCCCCCGAAAAACCGACTACATTCTCACAAGCTGACCGAGCCTCTGCACAGCAAGCAGCCAATGTACTTCAGGTCTCCTTGAACCACTCTACGGCTCAACCTGATTCAAATCAAGTTCCTCCATCAATAGATGCCAACTCTGTGCAGGCACTGGATTTTTCCACTTCAAACAAACAACCATTTGTCATGATATCCAAGCATAAATGGAGCAAGAGCTTCAGGAACAACACCAATGGGAAAAAAGCAATTCCCCAACTTATGACACACAGCCAAACATGACATTAAACGATGATGAAGAGGTTTTTTACTTATCTGACTATGAACTATCTCCTATACAATATTCTGTTTTGAGCCGAGGTCTTACCTTTATACCTCAGACCAGAGTGGATATAACCCAAGTTCTTAGCCATCTCAAATATTGAACCCGCACCTTGAATTTGAAACTGTTATTTAGGTCTAACAACATGCATGAGCATGCACCACACACAAGAAGCAGCACATTCATCCCCCCAAACAATGCTATTATTCAAACTTTTGAAAGGGTGGTGGAAAAAGAAATGTATGATTTATATAAGCATAAAACTAAACACTCCTTCCACAACTTGACATCTGAACAAACGGAAGCTATTAAATTGCTGCAGAATAATGAATCCATTGTAATAAAAGGAGCAAACAAAGGTGGAGGCATTGTGGTACTTAGTACCACATACTGCATGGAAACTATGTTACAGATTCTCACCACAGTGACTATAGGAATATTTCTAGAAATTAATATCAGGACATCATCAGGGTTGTTAATGATGTTATTCAACTTTTATACATGAACAATCACATCGATGACAGGCTGCTGCAATACATTCTGGTCACCTCTCCTAGAATGCCATTTACTTATGCAAGTCCCAAGATTCATAAATCATTGGTAGTAGCACCTCCCATGAGACCTGGAATTTCTGCTCATGGGTGGATTACAGAGGCAGTAAGTTTTTGGACAATCAACTTAAAACATATTTCTATAAGGTGAATATCATTATAAAAGATACAAATTACTTTCTCCTTCAACTAGACCAATGGTCTGTGAATAATGCACTATGTGAACATTTACTAATAACACTTGATGTGGATGTGGTATTCACTAAAATACCACATGACATTGGGGTACATTCCATTTCCCAATACTTGCATGAGTACACAAACTATACACAAACCCATCTAGAATTGCTATGTGAACTTTTGAATCTGGTACTTAAAAACAATGTATTTATTTTCCATAAACAGCTTTACATCCATGAAAAGGGTGTAGCCATGGGCACTCCCATGGTTAACACCTATGCCAACATAGTAATGCTGCTACAGGAAACTGAATACTTCTTGAATAATAACCCATTTAAGGAGCATGTAGCCTTTTTCAAATGGTGTGTGGATGATATTTTTTATTATTTGGCATGGAGCTGCAACGTCTTTGGAGGACTTTCATACTCATACTTCAGCAACTACTCAATTTCTCAGCTTCAAAAAGGAAAGTTCTAGTCAAGAAATTAATTTATTAGACCTCATATTAACAATCAACCAAGAAGGCAAAATTGAGACTACTTTATACAAAAAAGTCAGTTAAAAGGATCAGTTATTTACATCACACAAGCATGCATCCTCCACATATGTTTAAAAATATCTTGAAAAACCAAATGTTAAGAGTTGCCAAATTGAATCCACTAGATACTATTATGATAGAACAACTTAATACTACTGTCTCTGATTTTATTAGAAGAGGTTATCAAGAATCACAGGTCAGCGATACACAGCAAAAAATCATAGCAGCTCACAATGATTAAGCAAGATCTCTATTCCATACCAATGAACATACATAACATACAGCACAGACAAATCACAAATACTGGCCAAGTCTAAATGAAATACCAAAACTAAGACACAACTAAGAGATTGCATCTCCACCATTCCTCATTTTGGCTACAGAAGAGCATCCAAATTAAAAAATATACTTTGTTACAAGGAAAAATCAAGATCTACCACAAGTTTTTCAAGTTCAAGAAAAGGTACTTATAAATGTAATAAATGTACATGTTGTCAGCATATAGACACCAACAAGGTTATTAAACACCCTGTATTTAACACAGATTTCTTCATACAAGTTTATGGGAACTGTGACTTCACGAATGTGGTACACATGGCTGGATGCATACAATGTCCAGCGTTTTATATAGGCATGACAAACAGGAAGCTTAAGGAAAGGATTGGTAACCATATTTCTGATATTAACAGATAAGTATATAGTAACGTCTTATGCAAGCATATTTTAAAAAACAGACAATTCACACAATTTCAATTTTTTTAATGTTATGTACTGTATGTAAACCAATGCATGGAGGACGTTTAAAACACTTAACTGAATTACAAGAAATGAAATGGATCTTGCGCTTCAATACATATACTGCACCTGGTCTTAATGAATCTTTCACTTTAAGGCCAATGCTTCGTGAGCTACAATTACAGGTATACTAATCGCATACTTTTACTTAAAGACTATAATTCTAACACAGACTCACTAGCCTGAAGAAGCCTTAAGGTGAAAGTTTTTACTAGCAACACAACTTTTGGATACTGCTGAAGACTTATTTTTTAACTTCTTGTACTTAACTTTTGGATTTTGCAGAAGAGTGATTTTAACACTTTAAAAACACAACAAGAAAATTCCAAAAGTATGAAAATATGACAAAAAGGCCAGTAAAAAATATAAAAATCACCAGCTTGCACATTATTAACAAGAATTTCTCAAGTCTCTAGTGCTTCAGCAAGAAATGCCTTCTAGGAGTACATCAGTAAGGAAAAAACAGTGCCATTTTGCACAAACATTAACTATCAATTCTAAAACACTTAACTAATTAATTAATATCTAAAATATTTAATACTGTATTTCTATTATACTTAGAAAATAATTATATCAAATGTTTCCATGAACATTCAGTATTAAGTCCACAAGGACTTAAAGTATTGTATTTTAAAACATAAATACTTTCTTTATAAAACAAATGATGTTTATTCTTAAACTCAGAGTTGCCAACACCCCAATTAACTTGTTCTAGGATGTTGGCTTGCAGCGAGTATGATTTGCTATTGTGAAACAATTTAAAATGCATGGCAACAGGACTAGCAACTTTTTTCATTTTTATGTCTCTAATGTGCTCCTGCAGTCTCAGTTTAAAACTTCTCTTAGTTTCACCTATATAAAAGAGACTGCAGGAGAATCTGAGAACATAAATAACATTAGATGTTACACAAGTAAAATGTCCTTTAGGACTAAAGGGAACACCATTGAAATAACTAAAAAAATTAACAACACATTTACATGCTGAGCATCTAGTACATCCACTAGTGCCCAGTATACCTAAAGTGCTGCATAACTTATCCACTGGCTTTACAAATTTATTGTGTACAATAATGTCCTGTAAGTTCCTACCTCTAGTGTAAGAAAATATAGGAAATCTGCATAATGTATCACAAAATACTTTAAATTTAAATAAAAATGGCCAAAAATGCTTGATTATCTTAACTTGTTCATGAGAAAAAAACATTGTAAGAAATAACTGTGTACATTTGCCTAACTTCCAACTTATCTTGTCTAGTATTACTGCCAGTATATCTTCTATGGTATTTCATAACAGAGGTACTGGCTGCTGACAAATTATTTTGTACCAATGAATTATTTTTTAGTTTGACCAGTGCCTTCTGGATATATTTCATGAAATAATCCCTTCTCAGAAACATATTTTTAGAAGTACACATTTCCTTGTATAAGTCCTTTTCATCAGTACATAGTCTGTAGACTCTCAGTAACTCTCCATAGAGTAAAGAATCCAGTAGATGAGATGGATGGCAACTGGTTCTATGTAAGAAATGATTACTGTTGTCAACCTTTCGATGAATTTTAGTTTTAATTTTTTTCCCCCACTACACCTGTTAAATCAATATCCAGAAAACGTATAGTTTGGCCCTGTTGAAGTCCATCAAATTTTATTTGAAACCTGTTTACATCCAAATCTTTAACAAAGGCAGATACATTAGTCACCCCACCCTTACAGAAAAATACTAGGTCATCTATAAATCTATAATAGGAAGCAACACAAGTTATAAAACAATTATGTCTATATAAATATTCCACCTCATAAAGGCCCGTAAAAAGTTTAGCATAGGCAGGTGCAAATGATGCACCCATGGCAGTGTCTATTTTCTGAACATAAATATCTTTAATTTTTTAGATATTAATTAATTAGTTAAGTGTTTTATAATTGATAGTTAATGTTTGTATAAAATGGCACTGTTTTTTCCTTACTGATGTACTCCTAGAAGGCATTTCTTGCTAAAGTGCTAGAGACTTGAGACGTTCTTGTTAATAAAGTGCAAGCTGGTGATTTTTATATTTTTACTGGCCTTTTTCTTGTATTTTCATGATTTTAACACTTTATTATTAAAGCTGTTTTTAACTTTAGATTTGGTTCTGGCACCTTCACAGTATATTTGAAGATATTCCAGTTCCCTTCACTATCCTAGTGGCTAGATAGGTTGAGTCATGATTTACTGTGCAGTATGTTCTGGGTTTGAGTTCTAGCTAATAATGCTTTTTACATATAGTGCTGTGAAACTGTGTCAGGTGACTGAAATATTGGTTGACTTTAAATTAAGTACTTGTTACATTTAGAAACAGAAAAGCTGCACGATGCTAAGCAACGCTTAAACATGCCAATGGTCTTTTCCAGTTTGTGCATTGCTAAGCTTCATTTAAACATGGATTGTGAAAGTTTGCTCAATGCTAAGCGATGTGGCACTTTTTTTGTAAGTTACAGTAGGACATGCAAGGGCGGGAATTCAGCCTGTATAAAGGTCAATAGATGGGAATTTCACATCATTCCTTGGAGCCTGACCTTGACTGTGTGTATGACTGCTGGAGTTGGAGAGGGAGTGCATTTTATGGTGCAAAAGTGGGGTGTGCAGAAGTCCAAGGTGTTTACTGGACTCCCTGAAGAGTGATATGGACCCCGGCTGCTGCAGAACAACTACAAGGGCTCCGAGTGCAGGTCTGAGGCCTGGGATCATTTGGCCAGGGACCTAAGCAGTGCTACTGGCATCCCCCACACTGGTGAGCAGTGTCATCACCACTATGATGATCTGAAATGTAGAAAGAGGGGAACCTTGGACACCTGGGATGGGTGCACACCACAGATATGTAAATATGCTTTCTAGTAATTTATAAATATGCAAGCTGAATGTATGCAAAACTGGTATGCATAATGGTTTGCTTATCTTACCACAGCTGCAGAAAAGAGGGCTTCAATGTACAGTTTTATGCTAGGCATTTTGCCAGGATGAGGCAAGTGTGTGGTAAGTAAGAAAATCATCAAAGTAATAACTTAGCATAACTTAATAATACACTAAAGTTAATACAGTTTTACAGTAAATACATTTGCAGTCCTAACAGCCAGGTATGAAATACCTGGGACAACCTACATCTTTATTAATGTTTCAGTGCATATTTGAAATGGTAAAGCAAGTTAAAGCAAGTAAGCATGCAGTACTGTGTAGCATAGTTTCCAACCATCAGTTTATGTTGTGGTCTACCCAGATTAAGAGTCACTGTTCAGGTCTGCTCAGTGTCTGAAATATGCTGTAGGTTGCACTCAATAAATGAACTGGGTATATGTGTAAGATAGAAGTCCGAGACAGCTATCCATGTGTGTAAATACCACATTTGAAGCAACATTAATCAATAAAGTATAAAAGGAGATGATGCTGTGATAATTACTTTTTTTTAAATAAAGTGCTCAGTATTCTTGTAGTCTCTGCTTGTGGGTACCAGTCCAATACGAGTCACAGCTATGCATGTGTGTAAATGTACAATTTCACACAACATGACTCAATAAAAGTTTTAAAGGAGATGGTGCTTTGATAATTCATTTTTTTTTTCAAATAATGTGCTCAGTATTCCTGTAGTCACTGCTTGTGAGTTCTAATCCCATGGCAGCCAACTGAGAAATGACCGGCTTTCTAGAGTAATTAGTCAACATGAACATATCTCTCTGCTGTCATGATTTTTGCAGAATATAAGGACTACTGCCCCATATGTCCGGTCCTTTGATTTGTAGATATATGACATTACTTGGAATGTGATTTAATGGCAAATTTGTTATCAGAGCACCTTCTAATGCTTCTAATGCATGAGCACACTATGTAAAAATGTTTCCTGTTGATTTTGTATGGCTTGGCCCATAATGTCCTAAGCTAATAGGTTGACAGCTATGTATGTGCAGCATCATCCATACAATATAAGTAGTCAGTGTTCTTACAAGTGAAAGCAAACATATCTTGAAGTATGCAGTAGTAGTCCATGTAGTTATATTATCTATGAAGTTACTAATTTTTTTCTTTAACCCCACCCTTCTCTTCTTTTATTTATTAATATTTATTATTATAATTTGGTATTAATACGTTATTTGTAATTACCTCTTATGTTGGCCTTATGCATAATTTAATCCTACTTTGCTGTTAAAAAAATCATTTAAGTTATTTATTGTGTTCCTCATATTCTTTTCCATTTTTTTCTATTACTCATTATTTTTTCTCTTATGTTACTAATTACATTTGTTTGATTATACTTATTTTTCCTTATGTTTATATTTAATTTACCACAGTGCAACAAGGTAGGGCAGTTCCAGGTGATCCACCTACCTTGGCCTCCCCAGTTGTGACACCAGTGCCAAGCATCTCTGGGCCACAGCCTGGTGGCACCCCCTCTGCTGCCCCTGCACTACCTGCCCCATCAGGTAGTTCCACACCACAGGCTGGGGGTGGTCTCCTCTCTGGGAGTGGAAGTGAAAGGGGTGTTTTTGTCACCCCACTGAACTGTCAAGCATGGCTCATGGGCTGCTATGCCAAACTGCTGGTTCATGCCTATGCCAGATGGACAGCATGCTGTCCATCCTTGTAGGGTAGTCTGGCCCTAGGCACTGGCAGCAACCACTGCCTCCACAGAAGCAGTAATGTTTCAGTGCTGATAGTCCCATGTGTGAGGACTTCAGTCACATTGCTACTGTGTCTGATGTCCATGGGACTGGGATTCCACAGCACCCTTCCTAACCAAGTTGTTCACCTCCCTCTTGTGTCACACATCAACCCAGTCTGTTGTCTTGTCTGTCTGCAAAAGCTTCCTTACCTTAGCAACTTACCTCCCCCACACATACCCATCTCTCTTCCCTAACATTCCACTCTTACCTTAAAAAAATGGACACCTGTCCCAAAACAAAAATATCATCCCATTCATAGCTCTCCACTTCACACATGTATCCACTGGACACACATAATTTGGTCCAATTGGCTTAACAATGCACTTATGTTGTCCTCACCCCTTTGTCTGGGGCTGACAGTCCAAATTCAGCTAATACATCTGTTAAAGTGCACAGTTGTTGTCATACAAGAAATGGATAGCTATGGTTCTTTCCTACACCTTCCTGCACATATCTACCTGCCATTCACTATGTTTTCCCCCTGCTTGCACCCTATTTCATCACTGTCCTATCTCCTCATTTTTATTTTCTTAAAATAATTTTTGCATGATGTTGAGTTACATGCATCATTGCTAAGCTAAGCTAAATGGCGGTATATTGATTTATGTTTTTGAAAAAATGGTAATCATGTTCAAAACTTACACCTGCACCATATTTTGAACCCAGTATCAGGGCAACTGCAGAATAGTGCATCAATCCATCAAGCCACACAGCTGTTAATTAATAAAGGTGTTTTAAGCAAAACATAGTAATCATCAAGTTCCTGTCATTAAGCGTGTTAGAGTCATGCTGCGCATCGCACAAATCAGCTATAAGATTAATAGAAAATAGGAATGTAACTGGGACTCTGGTAGAGAAATGCATCACTATAAAGCCATACACATAAGAATAGATGTAAGTGAGGTATCTAACAGCAGGTAGCTGTGAAATGATATCTACAACATGTAAAAATACACCTGCTACATGAGTAATGGAAAAATAGGAGTGTAACTGTGTATCTGGTAGAAAATATATCACTATAAAGCCATACACATAATAAACAGATGTTAGTGAGGTATGTAACAGCATGCTAGTGTGCAATTATATGTACAGCATATAAAAATACATGCTATAACAGTGACTCAGTAGCTCAGTCTGTTACATGCTGTGAAAACATAAATTTTTGGTCCACATGGTCCTCTGTTCAAATACAGCCGTGTCTAGCATTTAAAATGCATGCATGTGCATATCATTAGTATAAATTCTGATATGTATGACTGTCTCATCACCTATGTATCCACCCAAAGCAGTACAGTTAGAATGCCTGCTTCTAACTAATGGCAGTCAAATGCCTACAGATAGGACCATATTTAATCTATTCCTATTACAACACCAGAAAGTACATAGAATGTCAGGTCATGTATCAGTATGAGTTCCCAGATGATTTAGAAGTATATAATTCAAATGAGGCCCAGTCATGTCAGACTGCAGCCCACAATGATTTGCTAGTGATATCACATGCAACCACAGCAGCACAAGTTACATACATATATGATGCTCATGCTAGAAGCAACATTTGCTAGCACACACATTCCAGATGACTACCATGATATAACACATGACCTGGCAGTTATCCAACTGGTTGACATAAGGGTTAATGTACCCCCTATGATACAAGCATGTTTCCCTTTACTCTGTTAATGATACCTTTGACTAACATACTTACCTTAAACACATATCCTATGTTCCAGTAGAATGGTTCCCTTAATCAGGCTCTGGCTGTACATCAAGGCTGCCACAGGTCACACAGTTACTCATAAGTGTTGTTGTCCTGCACATTCTTCAGTCTCTCTTGCTATGCCTATTGCTTGCAGCATCAGCTTCAGCCTGTAGCACACACATCTGTGTGTACCGAGTAGCTGCTACAAACATTCTCTCTGTGCTGACATCATCCCTAGCCCAGTAATTTCCAACCCAAAATGTGAGAAAGGGGATGGAATGCACATTGAGACCGTATATGTTGTTGAGTGGGTTGCATGGGATTGACTGATTATACTGGAAATCAGCTGTGTATGCTGCATGTAGCATTCCTGAACCACAGATTGTTTCAGAGGCAATCACCTGCTAATGAAAACCATCTTAAAAAGGCAAACACCTAGCTTGTGGAATCATTGTGTATCAAAGTTAGTTTGTATGCTTAACTCATTCACACAGTGCTCATATAGCTGTATCTTTCAACAGAGAAGTTTTTGTTCTCCATGAGGTATGTAACCATTTTGTTTCCAGCATGATGCACATGTTTGAATATACTTAGGAAGAATGGGGATTGCATCAGTAAGCCTTTCTTAGAACTGTACTGATGACATGTCATTGATATCCAGCTGTGTTACACCTCCAAAGTATGTAGACTACAGCAATGGTATAATATTGTATATTAACTAGGCACATGCGGTAGCATTGTCGGCTCACAGTAAGATGCTGTCCGGTTCGATTCTCAGCTAGAGCATCTTCTGCGTGGAGACATGCATGAATGGGCGTACCTTCGTTGAAGGTTGTGCGTCAGGGCTGGCAACTCAGCACGTAAAAATCAACTGCCAATCATTAGCGGACCGGAGTTCCACTGTGGCGACCCCTAACCAGGAAAAGACGAAAGACACAACAACAACAACAACAACAACAGCAACAACAACAGGTCTCCTGGATACTTGCTTTGTTAGCAGTTGTAGTAGTACCTTGCTATTTGGTTGGCACTGTTATTTATACATATGTTATAAGTGAAGGTTTCCCCTGCTATGGGGTACACTATGATGGACTCCTGTGTTTATTGTGTGATCATACATGTGTGTCTGTCATGTCACAAACAGCAGTGGGCCACTATTGCTAATATCCTAGTTGCTTCCACAAACTTTGTATGTTTGTCACACTGTTAATTAAGAGATGTGTAATCAAGTGGGGAATACCAATAGGCTTCCTTTATTGTTGTATCTCTACATACTGCACTCCCATGTATGTGATCCTGACATGTGTTCTCATTTTATTTGTATTTCAGGAGATATCATGCATACCAGACACCATCCGCCTTTCACTGAGGCAGAAAATGACCTCATTATTGAGACCTTGAGACAACACCACCAAGTCCTGCTGTCCAGAGGGAGGGCAAATAGGCAAGAGCATACAGCCTTGTTGGACAAACTGGTACACAACATTAATGCTATGAGTCATCAGAATCATACATATGACCAGGTGTGACACCGTGCCACTGACATGATTAAGTCTGCAGCAGAACAACCTCTGTCAGCCACTAAAGAATTCCTGGAGAACCTTGCAACACAGGACAGCACCTAGGCATTCATCACCCCATATGTTTTGGATGTAGGTGCAACCATTTCCACTCAAGAGGGGCATCCAGGTATACTTAGCTGGATTAGCATTGGAATAGTGTAGCAGTCAGCATGTCAGGGTGTACACAGTTTTATGTTGGTGCCGGGTGTTTTGGGAGGGGGAAGTTAGCTGCAGTTTTAAGCACATGCACAGATTGTGACCCACATACCTGTTAACATAGCAGCTACTGTAAATGTGAGAAATGTGGACATATTAACTCCTGTTATATTGTACCATGCATTGCTTTTTACATGACATCTTCCTCGTATTGTTTCATGACCATCATGAATAGGAAGAGGCCATGCTCCTGATACTGGTAAGCACAAAACTGTTTTGTCAGAGATGTAGATTTAGTTCACTGTATTCGTTCAAGTGTCATCACAAGCCTGCTGGCTGGATTGATGTACTGTCTGCATGATTGCCAACTGTACAGATATTTTCTGTCTGTCCACAGTTTAGACTCATACATACGCCTTGTAAGTTTGACCACAGTGATTGATTTGACAGTATTGTCAGGACATTGCAGATTGCCATAACTGTCAACTGTGCAGTTTTGCAGAATGTCAACAGTGTACATCATTTATGTTTTGCTCATGAGATTCAAATTTAAACAACATTTATCTCCAAATGATGACAGATGTGGGTTAGAAAATAATGTCCTCTTGTCCTACTGTATGAGGTTGTGGGTTATACAAGTGTATAATAGTGACAGCAGTGTATACAGCTTAACATATTTTGCAACATAGTACTGCAGCAAATTTCCCTTTTTTATCACAGGTGACCAGGGAGGTTGTTCTCTGCCCCCTTCACAACCTGATGTTAGTGTCTCTTCAGACTCTGGTGATGATGGTGGCCAAAGTGAGGCACAGCTGGGGGTTGCAAGAGCTGAATTTGACACAAAAGTTGACATCCCTTGTCCGCCTTTATTATCACCATACACAGCCAGTATGTCTATGCAAATCTAGTCCCCTGTGGCTACAGATATTGGACATTCAGAGGTTGGAGACATTTAACAGGGAAGTGTGGCTACTATAGCTGCAGTGACTGTTGACACTGACCATAACCAAACAGTTGGCAAGGTTCCACACAAGTGGATTGATAGGGGTGCTCAGAGTAGGGCTACTGTCCCTCCACCACCTGTTGCAGTTGTCTCATCTTGTGTCACTCTGCATATGTTTAGGGCCATCATGGAGGCACAGGCATGTTCAGAAAAGAACTCCAGACAAAAGCTCAGGGTTACAGATGCAGCACAGCCTGACATCCGTGACTACCTCCACTGGATTACTGATATCCTGGATTGGTTCAATGATGCAGTGGAAAGACAGTGGTCTGAGAGAGACCGCAGAATATCTCTTTGGAACAGTTATTGCCTGTGATAGAACATCTGGTTGGAGTTGAGCATTGGACTCATGAACATAGGTCAGCAGCTATGTCTGCTGAGAGTCCATGTGGCCATGCACAATCACGTTTTTGTAGTGGCAGTACATCCAGCACTCCAAAGGGGAGTGTGCTGTCCACCAGGATGTAGTAGGACATGAGCTCGTAGTCCTGGGTGTTCCCGTGAATGACATATTCCCAGCAGATGGCAGTCACCCTCAGGTAGTAGCACAGCATCTGTCCTTGGGAGTGGAGGTACCAGTGTAACACCTGGCAGAGCTAGTTCACATGTTCAGGGAGGAGATGATGAACTGTCAGCTTTACCATGCATGGCTCACAGCTGTCCAAAATACAGACATGTAGGGCTAGCACTGAGCTTGGCTGTGTACACTCAGACACTCACACACCACTGTTACATTCAGGTCACCTACAGACACATGCTACATTTCCATGGTCCATTCTGCCTGCATCCCATCCTCACCCACACACAAGCTTGCCAACCTATTGGGTCATCCTAGGCCTCCTGCACCCCCACACAACACCCTGTGCAAGTGATGAAACCTGTGCCACACCCCTCTCATCTCTTTCATGGATGCAGGGAAATGAAGCTATGTGTCTGATGCACAGGGTGACTATCTACATTAATATGAATTTATTTAATCCAATGTTGCTTTTGACATGCTACTTGTACTGTTTATTTCCATAACTTGTACGTTGCCATTTATAATGACTATACCATAATAGTGTGTGTAGATTATGATGGATGCTGCTGTAATGGCTGTGTAGTCACACCATGACAGGTGTCACATGGAAATGTTTATGTCTCACTTTCAGGATGGTGTAGGACACATTATGGGTACACATCTACAATCAACCCATCAATGTCAGAGCACAGAATTGAATGTCAGCACACAAGACAAATGTCATCAGAAAAATAATACAGTATAGGTTCGGGGGGGTCATAGGTTCATATGTGTTTAATAGGCTAACAAACATAAGGGCTCCTTTAAGCCTAGCCATGCATCCCTAAACACTGTCAAAGTACCATGGATAAGTGTAAGCAGGGTTTTGGGAGCTGAAACACCTACAAGCCAGGGCATGGGGGCTGAAACATCCACAGCTTCCCTGTGTCCATTGTAGACATTGGTCCACAAGCAGGTATGATTGTCCTGTTCCCCATTCAACTGTGCAACTTGCTTGATTTGTGTCAGGGTGAAAATAGCTTCATATGGATGTGGAGCCTGTTCCATATGGGGTGTAGTCTCTGGGTTACATACCTGTCTCTCCAGCATGCCCTATATATAACACTGTCAATGTGTAGTTCTGTGGAATAGGTAATTCTGGTGCTACTTGTTTTGTGGATATGCAAGAGGTCCACAGTGGGAACTGACATCACCCTGCATGGTAGGCATACACCACCCCTCCAAAGCACTCTCTCCAGACTGTCTCTCAGAGTGACCTCTGCTCAACAGGGGCACAGGAAAATAATTTTCTTGGATGGCGAAAGCCAGGGAACCTCTTTTGGCTAGGCTTATAAAGGCCCTAGGGCCAATAGCCTAGTACTTACCTATGAACCTATGTAGGAGACAGACTACATGGATAGAGCATTTATGTGGTCTGCATAGGACATGTTATGTACACCATGTAGTGCTTTACTGAGGAACCACTGGGGATGCTACAGTTGTTGGATATGCCTGGCTAGTTGTATACCACAGGTGGCATTGCACCAATGATAGGCCTGCTGAATGACAATTACGGTGGAAAAATGGCTTCCTTGGATTTACATGCCATGCCATGCCTTTCTTTATAGGTTGTGCCACATAGAATGATGTCCACAATATTACAGACATGTGACAGGCAAAGGGTAGATCACTATTTGTGTCCATAAGCCTCTGACTTCTTGGTCGACTGTTCGAGGTGTGCTAGCAATACAATAGCTACCAGGGGTGGATGACTTCCCAAAGGATAGTATTGTGCATTTATTGGTAATTAGTGTTAGCCCATGGTGTTGACAACAACTGCATGCCAGTGTCAGCCCCTCCTGGAGAACATTTGCGTCAGTGTGAGATTCAATGACAGCTCCTCATTTGCAGGAAGTCCCCGATGACTAGAATGTTGGCTTGTGTGTAGGTTTGATTTATAGGCTTCTAGGTTGTTCCTCCATGACATGTTGCTCTATGTATAGGTATGTGTGTTGTTTTCACAGAGTGCATAATGGGCCACTGAGGGTATTTTTCATCTGGACTCTCTCTACAAGGTGTTTGTGATTTATGTAGGTTACATGTCAGTGCCTCAGTTCATGTCTGCTTTGGATTCTGTGTGATGGCTGTGGCATGTGTACCATTTTATGTAGATTACATGTCAGTGCCTCAGTTCATGTCTGCTTTGGATTCTGCTTGATGGCTGTGGCATGTGTACCATTTTATGTAGGTTACATGTCAGTGCCTCAGTTCATGTCTGCTTTGGATTCTGTGTGATGGCTGTGGCATGTGTACCATTGACCACCTTATTGACATTAGGAGTACTTTTATGTGAGAGCTTTGCCTCCAGTGACATTGTGTATATACATCTCTCACATACCATATGTTTGTTTGATAATGAAGTGGTTGTCAGTAAACATCTTGTGATATCTACATTGCCTCAGTATGCCCATATCCACCAGGGTGGTAAAGGTCACAGTGGGAATCCTCATATCCATGGCAACAGATACTTTATTATTGATTACACAGTTGTATCGAGAATATCACTCAATGTCACAAGTATCTGTTCTGCAACTATGAGGACAATTCTTGACAGTGCATGCTGGTTGTCCTGTGTGCAGCTCAGTATTGGAGTTCATGCCATCGTGGTTTCCAAGAAAAATGTCACCCAAGATGTCTGGTTCTGCACAAGACACTGCCAAACATTGGAGGCGAAAGTAATATGTACACCCTGTAAACTTAAGGATGGTGTGTTAGGCAGTTATTCTGAAGTTACACACTAATCAAGCAGTGCATACTGGGAAATGACAGTTATCTTATGCTGAAAAGAAGGGAGTCCGTCTGAATTGTTGGTACCTGGCTACTACTACTGCTGGTCTCAACATGGCCTCACTGTGGTGGGATACAAAGCTCCTACTCATTGTCTCTCACCAGAAGCAAAACATTAGCACCAAGTTCAAGATAAGAAGTAGACCACAGCCTGTTGTTGATCCACACACTTGTCACACATGGTGCAAGGCTCTGTAGGCTTGTTGTAGCCTTCTTCAGGTAGATGCCTTACTTAGCAATCAGGCCAATCATTTGACTCTTGCATGTATTATGCCTTGGGTTCTGAGGCGTGTAACATTTGACTAGGGTACTGTCCTCACAGTGATTAGCAGCACAGCTGCTGCATCACAATATAATGTTCAATGTCAGGTGACATAGATGTCCAAGGTTCCTACAATGTGACTGGGGTACTGACCTGATGGTGATTAGCAGCACAGCTGCTGCTTCACAATATAATGTTCAATGTCAGGTGACATAGGTGTCCAAGGTTCCTATGATGTGACTAGGATACTGACCTGATGGTGATTAGGAGCACAGCTGTAGCATCACAATATAATGTGAAATGTCAGGTGACATAGGTGTCCAAGGTTCCTATGATGTGACTAGGGTACTGACCTGATGGTGATTAGGAGCACAGCTGCTGCCTCACAATATAAGGTTAAGTCTCAGGTGACATAGATGTCCAAGGTTGCTCCTTCAAGCTCCACAGCAGGAGTGATCCTTGTTAGGTGACAGTATCACAGAAATTCATGCAGCGTGCCTGTAACAGCATAATGGTGATGATCTGTGTGATGTGGATGTGAAGCCTACTGCAGATGGGTGGCCACCTTTAAGCAATGTCTCTGTCTCACATGTCCTAGGTATGTCATACTGTATATTCATGTTCCTGAAACACTAAACTGTGTTCCCACATCATTTCATACAACATACATTTGCTGTCTGGTTGTTTGATAGACATTGTAGACTTGCAAGGCTAATTGTAGACTTGCAAGGCTAAAGTAATGACAGCAGCAAAGTTGGATAAGTTTTCTGTGCATGCACAAACATGCACATCTTCACTGCAAAGAGTGCTTATAGAGAGTGTGTTTGAGGCTGTGAAACCCAAGGGTGTAGCAGCATGACCCATACTTTGCCAAGGTTGTAGACTGTCACATTTGTAAGTATGCTCTTGTGCCCACGCTTAAAAACAGGATTATAGTTCATTCAAGTGTTATAAGCCTGGCAAAGCAGTTGTACTCAATCTACCATGCTATCCCACACTGTCAGGTACTGTTTTACCTTACAATGACACCATAAATGTAATAACAGTTACATGTAAGCATCTGTCAAACCACTGTCTAATCCCAGCCTGTTGTGACGTATACACAAGCAATAATCTATTGATAATAGCATTATCTCTGACTGTTGCAGAGATGTGGACAGTGTCCCCCAACTTCTACTCCAACTCCACACAAACACAATGTGTGAGAGATGCATCTACATTAAAAACCTTGAATCCATGCTCTCACACACCTATCAGTACATATGACAATTAATGGGGTGCCAACATACCCACCTAACCTCCTACTCCACCGAAACCCACATCATACATACCTACATATGCGGAGGTCCTTATGAGAAACATACCTAATCACCAGATACCTCAAAAACAGAAATACAAGCACACCACACATAATACTACCTCTGTAGAGCACAGTACACATAATAGTTAATGCACCACTGTCTCACTGGTCAAACCCTTACCGCAAAACACAAATGCAAACATATTAGTCATAAGTGATTACATCGCAAGTCACATTGATGTCTCTCTCACCAGGCTAGATAAGGTAAAGATCACAGTTAGCTGTCTGTCAAATCTGCCAACAACAGGTACTGTTATGACTGCATCATAGTTCCTGTTCTTGTATAAGACTTGAGAGGTACTGCTCTGGACTGTGAGATGGCAGACATGACTGAGCTCTTGCACTATGTGTCTCAGGCAGGTATGCCCTTGGCTATCAGCTGCATTTTACCTTCAGCTAGGATGATGCCTCAATACAAACAGAAGATGATTGACTTCAATAATAGGCTTAGTGTCTGGTGTCAATCTAAGGGGATCTACTATCTGTCAACCTGGGATGACATGCTCAACCTACCTCAATGCTTTTCCACAGATGGTCTTCATCTGTCATGCCTGGGATTTTGGATACTGGCCAAGGCTATTGCCATCCCCATAGTACCCTTTTTAAGTGGTGTCTCAAAGACAAATTTTCCAGTGTAAACATTCCATGTACAAACAACCTCAAGGTTATGCTGCTAAATGCTAGGAGTGCCAACAGGAAACTGCACTCACTGGAAACTGTCCTCATCTTGGAACACGCAGACCTTTGTGCAGTCACAGACACCTGGTTCAAGGCTGTGGAGATCACCTGAGCCATACACCTCCTTCCACACTTGCAGACCTCAAATTGATGGCGTGCAATCTAATGCTGCCATTGTATAAACATTCATTAAGGATACATACACACCCACATTGGTTACACAGTATGATTCCATGGATACACTTCAGGTGCTACTGACTGTTAGTGGGGCACCTATTCAAGCCATTGTCAGCTACAGGAGCCCCCTCCATGAATCAGGACATCCACTCTGCTTATTTGGATCTACATGAATGTATCAAGATACATCTGGACACCATGGTTTGGGGTGAATTTTACTACCAACTGATTGGGTAGATTAGTTGTGCTCAAACTCACTTGCCCAAAGGTTACTCAACTTCATTATCTCCAATGCCGTGGACCAGCTGGTTGACACCCCCAAAAACAGGAGCTAACATACTTGATTGGGTGCTTACCATTATGGGTGACCACTGTAGCACCCTCACTGTGAGGTAATCCCTGGTGAGATCTGACCACAAATCAGTCTCATTCAAAGAAGGTATCACAACTGACACCTCCCTTGCAGCAAATGCACTAAAGACATTCACCAGTCCAGATTATAACCCCCTATAGGATGGTATAAATAGCTTAACTGCACCTCCTCCCTCAGATGTAACTGGCAACTATGCCAAATTCTACACCAATGCTTTATACAAACACCTATATGACTGCATTGACTTGGCTGTATCTGATATGAACACAACAACCTCCTCATGGCAAAGCAAATCTGCCTGGTGGTCAACTGCCAGTAACAGGCTTTATAATAATAGGAAGACATTGCTGTGTAAGGGTAGGAGAGAGAGTGCCACCTAAACTGGAAACACTCCCTCCTCATCTTAAATTAGCATATAAGTGTTGTTGTGAAGTCCTCCAAAACAAAGTATGGGTCTAAATTAGCCTCTTTCACAAAGGACAATCTCAAGGCAGTCTATAGGTACATCTGTAACCCAAAAGGAAAGGCTCACATATGTTTCAAACTCATGGTTAATGATACCTCATATACAGAGCCTATTAACATAGCTAACCTGTTGACCGACAGGTTCTGTGAAACACTACCCTGTCCCTACCACATATACCCCATGACATCCCTACCACCTGTTCCCTATCCTGTATCTGTAAAGAGCAGGTTGAAAGTGGCCTCTCTATGGACATAAACACAGTATCTATGGGACCTGATAATATCACAGGCTGAGTCCTACATAGGTTCCAACATGAAGTACTAACACCATTGGGAACTCTTTATAATCATAGTGTAACCACCAGCTTTGTCTCAGCTGAATGGAAGCAGCCACCGTTATCTGCTTGCACAGAAGTGGTGTGTCCACTAACCCCAGAAACTATATACCTATTATCCTGACTAGCCATATCTGCAAGGCCATAGGGCATATCATCATGGACCTGATCAGCAAAGTTATAGGTAATCTCCACACAGTTGACACTGCACAGTTTGGATTTGTCAAAGGGAAATCATGCCTGTTAAACCTGGTGGGCATCTTTGGGACAGTCATCTAGGTCCTGGATGAGGGGAAATCTATGCATGCAGCCCACCTGGACTTAGCCAAAGCATTTGACACTATTCCCCACTCAGTCATCATTAACAAATGACACAACTAGGCATCAACCATTACATCATTAGAGGGGTCATTCACTGCCTCAGTGATAGAGGTCATATAGTCAAAATAGGGGAATCTACCTCCAATAGTTGAGATCTAACCAGTGGTGTTCCACAGGATTTAGTTATGGGTCCTCAACTGTTTGGAATCCATTTCTCCAAAGTAGTAGCACAAAGTACATGTCTGTGGCTGACAAAGTTTGCTGATTCCTGCAAACTGGGAATGATCATAGCATCTCCAAAGTATGTCAATATACTACATGAGGGTCTTACCTGAACAAATGATTGCTGACAAAGTCATAGCCTTAAAAGCAATGCAAATATATGTATTATCATTGCTTTCAGTAACACTGATGTTCCTGCTAAGTACCACATCAATAGCAACACCTGACATACATACTCAGGGGTGGGTGACCTGGGTACACAGGTTAACAGCTAACTTACCTTAGATCACCATGTTTCTGCTGTGGTAAGAAGGGCATTCTATCATGCTCATGTATTAAGTGAGGGCATTTTATCCAGGAAAAGTAGATTTCATACCCTCCATGCCATCCTCCCTCTGCAAATTAATAGTTGAGTGCAATGGCCCTTTTGGTAAGTACCTTTCTAAGCACCTGTGGCAATTGGAGAGACCACATAATTTCCTCACAAGGGGGATTCAGGTCTTCAGCAACTGTCCATGGTGATCATCTGCTATTACTGTCAGTTTAGTGTGTGTCATACAGACTACTCAGAGATGATCTCTGGCTTGCATATGAGGCAATCTCTGACCCTGCTGTACTGGACGTGCTGCATATCCGTAAGTCAAATGGTACATGGGTTACTCGCTGAATGGAACTTAACCTGGCATGTGACATTAATACAACCTGCTGGACTGAGAGAATTATCTACCAGCATTTAACACACCTTTGGAACAGACTCCCGCATCATGTCAAACAGAGCACCTCATTTGCCCTCTTTAGATGCAATCAGTACAATTGGATAGGTGACTGTCATTTCACCATGGTGGGTCTGCCTGTGTCTCTCTTGGACAGGGGCAATAGGTGCTGATGGTTTACATACAGGTAACAACTTGGCTAGGATTTTAAGGGCACTAGGGCCATTAGCCGAATAAATTCCAATGAGCCTATGATCCCATAGGCAGATGTAAAATGCTCTGACTAACATCCACACACAAACTTGGTTGCAGTGAGAATAATACCACAGCATGTTTATGTTAGCAGAACACCACACAGTACACACCAAGTTGGCTGCAGTGAGATTAGAATCCGTACCTATCTAGTCTTACACAGTACAGATCACGGTACTTAATGCATGTGCCATGGCTTAAGTCCAACAATATGGCTTTAGGTAGTCTCATGGTAGATGACATCAGCAGACCTGGTAGGTGACAAGAGTTTGGAGGCCAGCATCACCTGCTAGGCCCAAAACAATGAAAAACCCTGTTTGTAAGTCAGTGTGGGATTCATATTTGTTTTGAGGAAGTTGCCCATACACACCCAAACACAGCAAATGGGCTGGAGTGAAATTAGAACCCCTACCTATCTAGTCTTACACACTACAGATCACAGTACTTATCACACTCACAATGGCTTAAGTTTGACATTAATGTGGCTTTAGGTAGTCTTATTGTAGATGAGATGAGCAGGCCTTGTGGAGGATGAGAGTTTGGAGGTCTGGATCAATTGCATGATTCAAAAAGTGCAAAATAATGCCTGCTTTGAAGTCAGTGTGGTAAGTACACTTGCTCTTTGGGGAGATACATACACACACACACACACACACACACACACACACACACACACACACACACACACACACACACACCAAGTGTGCTGAAGTGAGATTAGAACTCCTATCGAGTGTTGTACACTAAAGATTACACTACTTAATGCACATGCCACAGATCAAGTTGGCTTTATCAATGACTCCAGGTGAAGTAATCCTAGAGAACATAAACAAGCCCTATGTTGAACAGCTATGGAGGCCTGCAGAGTCACATTGCTTCCTACTGTCATCTGCAGCTAGTAGCCTAACAGTCAGAAAAATGTTTTGTAACCTTGCTATGTAACAACAGCACCCATATTGGGCATATGTGTCTGTTTGCATTTTAATGGTCAAGCCTGTGGCAAAGCTAAATTAGCCCTGTCAATAAGTGTGCACATAACATAATACAGTACACACCTTGTTCAGTTGTTGATGTATGTGTGGTGAAATCTAGCACACACAGGGGACTGTTGTGAATGTTGCTGCCATAGATAAAAACATATGGCTTGACAAAATATGTATGTATTCATATAAGATACCATACATTTTCAAGGTTTTCACATGCTGTAATAGGGAGACATGGTATGACTTACCACTGCCCAGGTGTTTGCAGCAAGTACACAGGTTTGACTCATACTTATGTGTGTTTAACATGAAATTGCGGTTTGCTATCAAATGTGGTATCATTTACATATGACGTGAAAGAAGACTGCCAGAAGTCTGAACTCAGATATCCCAATAGTCCTCCAATTGCAGCACATCTTATTCTATGTGCATCCACATATTTGTAAGTGCATTATATAATGTTGAGCCCTTTCTTTTGGTTCTTCATCCAACATTATAAGTGTCGCAGTGCAACTTTATGCTCCATTATCTGTGAATGTAGGGCAATTCAGACATACACATGCACATATATACATATATATGTATATAAATATAATAATACACACACACATATATATGTATGTAGATATATATATATATATATATATATATATATATATATATATATATATATATATATAGATAGATATATAGATTGACTTTGAATCATTGAATGTTCAGAACATCGACGTTCTGATGATCAAGACCAGAACATCAATGTTCAGAACATCGAAGGTTCAAAATGAACCACACAAACACCCCATGTGGGGGGCTGCGCCCCCACACCCCCCACTTTAATATTCCAACTCCGAGATTGCACTACAGTGGGGTAAGGGAAATCTCCCATTTACCGGTATATGCGGTAGTGCTAAATGGGAGATTTCGTGTACCCCACCTGCAATGCCAACACTCAGATGGCACACACACACACACACACACACACACACACACACACACACACACACACACACACACACACACACAACATGCAGAGCAGCTTGCTGCCCTGCATACACATATATATATATATATATATATTTTTTTTTTTTTTATTTATTTTTTTTTAAATAAAATTGCACGAGGAGTAACTTTGTGCTCTGCTTAATTAAGTGTATGGGCATGTGCAGTGGCATTTTTGGCTTGCCTTCACGTTGCTTAGCAACGTGTAAATAAGCAGTACATTGCTTACACTAGAGACTTACTGTTCCATAAACTGACTGTAGTCCATAGCTGGCTGTACTCCAGGCCAGGACTATGACATGATTAGAAACACTCAAAGCAGGATCTACCTATATACTCAGTTCCATAAATGAATCTGCAGTTTCAATCGCTGTGTGCTGTATGTAATATTCATCTTTTTATTTATGTCTTCCAAATCTCATGCTTAATTTGTGATGAATTTTTCAACATATTATACTCCTGTGATCAAATTGTCAGGTTTGTCAAGTTATTTACCAGACATGCCCATCTGTAACACATGTAATCAGTATACCCAATTTCAAGTCATCTGCATGCAGACTGTAGAACAACTCAAATGAAATGGGTGGGTCTATAGAGAAATCTGAACAAGTCTGGGCCTAGGACAGAGCCCTGTGAAACACCCTGAATGTAATCAATTGCTGTAAGATACTTGCCATGGCCTATATGTCAGCCATGCAACTATCCATCTTATCAAGAGTGCATCAATACCTAGTTGTTCTAGTTTAAAGACATGCATCTGGAGCCTTTCTCCTCGGGCCTCTGCTGAAAATTGGCTTAGTTCCAAGTCGGACTTTCCCGGTTAACAAATGTTAAATAAATAAATAAATGTTGACCAGTGTTTTGTGCATAGCCCAGTTAAATCTCTATAAATTATAGCACAGCACAATTTTTCATTCACAGCTGTTATTATATTGTTATAGTACAGCATGCTGCAGCTGGAACTTAGATCTATTTTTAACATATGCATGCTGATATATGGTTTCAAGTTCCAACCTTTACAATTCTGATACTGACTAATCCAATATTACCTAATACTTTTTTAAATAGGTCTTGGATATGTGGCTGAGACGCAAATGTGCAATTGATATGTGAAATAGGTTAATACTAGAATACCACATACAGAGTCACAGTCTGTAAAACAACATGCATTAATCCTTAACATGCCAAATATCTGGATATCTCAGGATTATAGCCCTGAACAACATCACACAAGCTACCTGCCTTAGTCCTTTCAGCCATGGAGGCTGCTTGACATATAGAGGATCATTCATCAGACCATCACCTACATAAATATGTAGTTTGCTATTTTCACTTAACTAACACATAATATGTAAGTTCATATTGTACATTACTGTCCTGATGCTGTGTGGCAATACTGTGTGAAATGCTCATATAGCATAGACAATTTATTGCTATGGCAGTTACAAGGGGACACTGCTGTTTTGAATGGTGTGGGAACAAAATCCCATGTTCTGCTAGTCTGAGGATCATTTAACCTCACTTTCTAACATGTCCCTTGAATGAAGTACAAGTAATCTTTTGCATTAGGACTACATGAATATTCCATGCATGAGGCCTACCGAATAGAAATGGTGACATGTCAGTAGAATGGATGCCGTAGCTCCATCTGGATGTAACTTCTGTCCAAATACCTAGTATAGTTGCCTGTATTATTTACTCAGTCTATAACTACAATGAGATAACATAACAATCCACTATACTACTGTGTAGGCGTTGGACTTACCTTGCAAGTGCAGCAGTTGACATAACTGTAGTTCAAGGCTGACTCTGTCTGATGCGAGCAGTGCATAGACAATACATGGATAGGTAGAGGATGTGATTTGGTTAGCATCAGTTTCCATATCTGTATGTCAGTAAGAGTAAGGTGTTAGTCCCTAGGTCTCTAGGTTGTCAGTGAATGTGCTATATGTTATCTCTTAGCCAAAGCCAGTGCATACTGAGCATGCCCACGTCTGCCTACAGGGACATCAGCAGGGGGTTTCTCCTCCAAGTTCTCCTGTGACTGTGGCTGTGGTGACCTAAGCACTGGGTGGGATGCATATTCCTTCCATTTGCTGATCCTCCTGCAGCTGTTACTGCAGGATCAGATTGTGTAGCATAGCACATGCTGTGAATATCTGTGCACATGTGGCTGGAGTAAAATGCAGGGCTCCATCAGATATCTCGAGGCACTGGAACCATGACTTCAGAAACCCAAACACATGCTCTATGATGTTCCTAGTTTGTGCATGTGCCTCATTACGGCATTCTTCTGTGGGTGTGTATTTCTGATGGCTGTCATCATCCACGGCTCCAGGGAGTAGCCAGCATCCCTCAGTAAATGGCCCCCTAGCAAACATCCGCTACAGCTGTGATGTGCGCCAGATATGGGATTTGTGATAACTGCCAGGATTGCCCAGCATACACATTCAAGATAATCCCCTGGGCATTGCACATGACTTGGCAGTTGATGGAGTGGTATCCCTGATAGTAAACATAGATTCTACCCTACTCACCAGGTGGTGCTTTGATGTGTACATGAGAGCAATCTATGGCACCCAGTACTTCAGGGTAGTGTGCTACATGGTAGACGTGTTACATATTGCTGGCCATCACCTCAGGGTCTAGGAGAAAAATATGTGCTCACTGACATGTGGGAGCATGGCATCCAGAAATGAGTGAAGTATCCTGGATTCAGATGCTTGTGACACCCCTATCATGTCCCCAGTTGGTCTCTGAAAGGTACCTGTAGATAGTATCCTAAGGGCCACACATACTTTAGTTTCCACTGGGATGGGATCCCCTCTGTTAACTCCGGCTCTGAGCTGAGGGTGGTAGAGCTCACTGAGCTCCTGTAATATGTCCCTGTCCACCATGTGATGCTCTACAGTGTCCAGCTCATGTAGCTCCTGGAAGGTTACCCTGGGCCTGAACACTCTTATCCTTCTCGGCCTATGTCTACTGTCAGGAGCACCAGCAGCATTGACTTCAGCATCTAGCAAATACAGATGTAGAAAAGCTGCAGTAGCCCCTAGCATTATCTCAGTTAAAATTTCCAAGTGTTTACTCCAATGGTTCAATGTATTGAGGGAAAATCAGAATGTAAGGCGTATGCATACTTTATACAGTTCTGCTGTATGTCCACCATGTGTGAGTGGTAATTATGATGCAGTTTGCCTGCCTAACATGTAATTGACATGATTTAAAGGCCCTACTTTAGTGCACAGTGCACCACTATGTGCCATGTCATGCAGCATAGCTTATACAAAAGTATATATTATTAATTGATTATATCCGGTTTTCCTTGACAGATCCTTCTGTCATCACTGTCAAGTGGGTAGTCTGCTTGCATAAATGCACTAAGCTATGCAGTGCTCCACACAAACACACATGCTGAGCATTACAAAATCCTAAAGGTAACACACTGGGAATATCAAAACTGAGTAGGAGCATACACGAATAAGATACATGGACAGGGTTGCTTCTTTCAGTGATTCAACAAAGAAACCTTATTTGCATACATATTCATGCTGACAGCCTGCAAACTACATGGTTCTTCATAGGTTCATAGGTAGGTACTAGGCTATCTGCCTGAAGGCATTTATAAGCCTAGCCGGAATGTGTTGGCTTTCGCTGCCCCCTTAGATTAGTTCCCTGTGCCTCTGCCCAGCAGAGCCATTGAAGAGATCCCTGAGGTAAACTTTCTGTTTCCCATCCACTCGTCAAGGTTTCTCTTGAAGAGGGTTAGTGAGGAGCTCTGCCTAATGTAGACTGGAATCTTGTTCCAGAGCATGGGAAGTCTCTGGGACAGGAATTTATCCCTCCAGCACATCCTATTTATTGTTGTGGTGAGGTTTAGATCCCTGGAGCGTGTGGCTCGAGGGGATATGGTTTTCTTTAGGTGGAGCATGTCCATCAATTCTGGATTGGTCATGGCCTTGTATGTCTGGCAGAGATCACCTCTGAGTAGGCAGTATGCAACCAAGTACAGGTGGAGTTTCTTCAGTTGAGCTGCATAGGGCATCTGCTTGAGGCCAGTGACCCTCTTGGTGAGGTACTTCTGTGGTCTTTCCAGTTGTTGCAGGTGTCTTGTAAGGTACTTCCCAAATGGGGCATTGTACTCTATGATGGTTCTGATGAGTAATGTGTAGAGGGGCCCAATGACCTCTTTCGATCTGGATGCAAACCCTTTTGTGATTAGGTGGCCACATAGAAGGGTCTCAGTGAGACCCTTTTGGAGGATGTCTGTGTCAGCCGGAGAGTCAATTATAACCCCTAGTTTGCAGTCGTCTGTGGACTTGGTCAGCCATAGTCCTCCTGTGCTTGCCTGTACCTCTGAGAAGTATATGCTGAACAGGAGGGGTCCTAGGACTGAGCCCTGGGGAACGCCACTTGTAACCGGTTTAGAATCAGACCTGGCTCCCACAACTCTTACCATGTGGGTTCTGTCCATGAGCCAGTTGGCAACCCATTTTGTGATGTAGGGGTTTATGTTCAGGCTGGTGAGCATGTCTATAATACCTGAGTGGGCAATGGTGTCGAAGGCCTTTGTGAGGTAGGCTGTGTGGACCACCTTTCCCTCATCTATAGCCTTGGTAACTGTTTCAAAAAAGTCCACCAGGTTTAGGAGGCATGATCTTCCCTTAACAAAGCCGAACTGGGTAGGGTCCAGTGTTTGGAGATTCCCAGTGTCTCTGTTAATGAGATCCATGATGATGCACTCCATAGCTTTGCAGACCAAGCTAGTCATGCTTATAAGGCAATAGTTCCCAGGGTTCATTGTGTCTCCACCTTTGTGGAGTGGAATAACCGTTGCTGTGTGCCACTCCAAGGGCACGTAGCCTGTGGAGAGGCTGAGTTTAAACAGTGTGTTTAGGTGAGGGGTTAGTTTATCTTTGAGCTCATGTAGGACACAGCCTGGGACACTGTCCAGTCACATTGATGCTGTGTTTTTGGCTTTGGAGAGGGCTGTTTTAACCTGTGTGTCTGTGATTTCAGGGGCACTACAGTCTTCTTTTGGGGGTGAGAGGGGGTGAAGTTTGCACTGAACCTGTCTGCCAGGATGTTGGCTATATCGGTCGGTTCAGTGTATTTTGTGCCATTCTGCACTAACTCCAAGCAGATCTGAGAATTGCCACTTAGATTCTTGACATAGCTAAAGAATGCCTTGTGGTTATCTTTGGAGTCCATGGCAATTTTTCTTTTGATGCTAGCCTTGGATAATTTTATGAAGGAATGTAGTTTCTTGCTGATACTGATCAGGGATGTCTTCCCTTCTTGGGATTTTACTCTTTTCTGTACTAGTTTCCTCCTTCTATTGTATAGCTTGTTTATGGCAGGGTTCCACCAGAAGGGTTTCCTGTTCTTGGAGGTGTGAGCCTTGGTTTTGTTTAGGATAGCACAATTCATGCATTCTTATAGGTGCCCGTAGAATGCATTAGTAAAGGGTTTTGCAGCTTGGACAGCATTATCCTTTAGCATGGGGGCTTTGAAACTTCCCACCTCGGTCTTAAGTAATGTGAAGTTTGCTTTTGAAAAGTTTGTCATGGTGGTTTCTTTGACCGGGGTTGGTGGCGGAATGTGGATATCCAAAGTGATTAGTTTATGGTCAGATCTAACCAGCAAGGGGTTGACCACCAGTGTGGAACACCGGTCACCCATGTTGGTGATGACCAGGTCCAATATGTTGTCACCTCTGGTGGGGGTGTTGACGAGTTGATCCAGGGCATTTGAGTTCATAAATTCTTGGAAATGTTGGGCAAGGGAGGTTGTACTTGAGTAGTACTCCCAGTTAATGTTTGGGTTATCCCAATATCAGGGTGTTTGGTAGAACCTTTATGTTTCCCAGTGTTTCCAGGAATGTGGAGTGGGGGTCCTGGGACATGGTGGGTGATCTGTAGCAAGCTATAATTTGAATAGCAGTTTTGCCTGTTATTAGTTGCACGTGGATGATCTCTGAAACATTGTGCTGTGCCACTAACCTGGAGGCATGGGTATCCTTGATGAATGTGGATACTCCCTCGCCTTTTGTATTTCGGTCTGGGTTTTGTGGCTGAAATGTATGGTATGAGTTGTAGCCTGGTAGTGCTGGGGTGCTCTCTGGAGCCTTAAACCAGGTTTCTGTTACTGCACATATATTGATTTTCTCCATACTGAGGAGTGTCTCGAGTGCATTCATTTTGAGGTTTAGACTTCTGGCATTGAGTAGCATTACCCTCAGTTTTTTGTTACTTGTGCTATTTACGGCAGTGGGTTTGTCTTTTGAGCCTTGCCTAAAAAAGGCACTATGGGGGTGGCAAGAGCCTTGGCCAGTATTCGAAAGCCTAAGGGTGACAGGTGAAAGCCATCTCTAGCAAAGCAGTGTGGCTTGTCGAGCATGTCATCCCAGGCTGACAGACACTGGATCCCCTTTGAATGACACCAGAAGCTTAGCCAGTTGTTGAAATTGATAATTTTTTCTCTAAATCATGGTATCATTCTTGGTGAGAGCAGAATGCTACTCAGGGTCATTCCTGCCTGGGCTACATGATTAGAGAGCTCCTCCATGTCTCTTTTCATGTAGTCCAGGGAGGTACAGCTCAGGTCATTCACACCAACATGGACAATGACAGAGTCATATTTGTACTTGTTCTGGCTTGACCTGAGTGCTTGTGTTATGTGGCAGATCCTGGCACCCGACAGGCAGCTTACAGTAACCTTCTCCTTGTTCAGCCTTTCTGAGTGGGGCGTCAGTGTACCTGACTATAGAGTCACCTATTACTAGTGTGTTGGGTATGTTATTTTGCCTTACAGGCTGTGATTGCATGGCACACTGGTTTTGTGAAGTATGTGTTTCATGGTTTGTGTTGGGGGGGGTGGAGGTTTCTTGGATGTCTGCTTTGGAGGTCTCTGTTGCTTTTGCAGACTTTTATTTAGAGCTTCTGAGTATGTTTTCTTGTATTTATGTGTGTTTTTTGCCGGTGCTGGTTTCATAGGTCTGTGTGAGACTGGTGGTGTGATGCAAGTAATTTACTTCTCCTCTTGACTGCCTGGTCCAGTCTTGGGTTGAGAGAGCTTAGCCTCCAATTTGGCTGTATAATTGCATCTCTCACATGTATTAGTGTTTGGTGAAAGGAGGAGAGGGTTGTCTGTGTACATGAGACAATTGCAACATTGCCTCAAAATGCCCAGATTCACCAGTTGGACCAGAGAGCATACCTGAAACTGCCCTTTGGACATGCCTGAATAGGTACAGTGAACTGTTTTACTGATTGGCTGGTAAGGTCGAGTAGAGAGCCTTGTCCTTTACTACAGTATAGGGGGGCCTAGTGCTAAGGTTTATTAGTGCTTGCTATGAGTTTTGAGCAAGTGCCGGAATGAGAAGTGAATGGTTTGAGTGCTTAAGTTGAAAGTTTGTCTAGTTCCAAGGGAAAAATTGAAGAGTAGACTTTGTGGAGCGGGGAATAGTTTTACCCTAGCTAACCGGCACTGCCCAGCACACAAAACTGCACAAATGCGGGTTTTAGAGCAGGGAAATGAAAGAGATAGAAATTTGCCCAAAATGGCCAATAAACTACTAATTTCTGTGCTGAAACCACTCCTCCAGGGACAGATAGGCTGCTCAAAGCTCCCTCTCTCACAGTGAGCAGAGAAACTTCCTTCTATTCAAGTAAGGTATGGGCAAACACAAAAACTTGTAACACAGCCCTGAATTCAGCACTAACCTGAAAACTGGACTATACTATTGTAGAAAGGTGGGAAAACAAGTATATTATTTTTTTTTTTTTCAGAAAATAAAGCAGATACAATCAAAAAAACACTTTAAATGCACAGAAATAGCTATCACACTTGAGTGTGTAGACTATAGCAGTTAAACAGGTACTCTAAACACAAAAACGACTATGTTAAAGTGCAGGCAGTAAAATAAGTACAATACGTAGTTGAAACAAGCTTTTTAAATCACAGAAACTTTAGAAAATCAGCGTTTTGGGTGGAATTAGCTAAAGACAGCAAGAAAATGCAGAAAAATGATACTTAATCACTCCAAAGTCTCTCTTTTGTCTCTCTGCTGCTGTAGAACTCTGCAGGGCACCAGGCAGGAGCTTGCTGAGCTGTATACTAGCACAAAAACCTCGCAAATGCAGGTTTTATAGCAGGGAAATGAAAGAGATAGAAATTAGCCCAAAATGGCCAATAAACTACAAATTTCTGGGCTGAAACCACTCCTCCAGGGACAGATAGGCTGCTCAAAGCTCACTCTCTCACAGTGAACAGAGAAACTTCCTTCTATCCAAGTAAGGTATGGACAAACACAAAAACTTGTAACACAGCCCTGAATTCAGCACTAACCTGAAAACTGGACTATACTAGCTTAGAAAGGTGGGAAAACAAGTATATATTTTTTTCAGAAAATAAAGCAGATACAATCAAAAAGACACTTTAAATGCACAGAAATGGCTATCGCACTTGAGTGTGTAGCCTACAACAGCTAATTTAAGCATAAAAACGACTTTGTTAAAGTGCAGGCAGTAAAATAAGTACAATATGTAGCTGAAACAAGCTTTTTAAATCACAGAAATTCTAGAAAATCAGCGTTTTAGGCAGAATAAGCTAAAAGCAGCAAGAAAATGCAGAAAAATGATACTTAATCACTCCAAAGTCTCTCTTTTGTCTCTCTGCTGCTGTAGAATTCTGCAGGGCACCAGTCAGGAGCTTGCTGAGCTGTATACTAGCGCAAAAACCTCGCAAATGCGGGTTTTATAGTAGGGAAATGAAAGAGATAGAAATTAGCCCAAAACAGTCTTAGCTGTATAATCTGGGTAACAGCACAAATGCAATGTTGTACAGACCCGATGCAGAGTCCTACAATACATTTGTGTAAACTACATTATAGATGTTGTTTTAATTTTTTTTTCAGTTAAGCATATTTGCACAATATTATGCATAGTGCAAACATGAAAATTATTTAAAAAAATTATTATAAATCTTACATATCCCCTTCCTTTTATAAACATCCACAATGTATATTTTGCACATGTATATATGTGATCTACTATTTTCAGGGGAGTTACCTCCATATTTGTGAATTTTTACATCCCCCTCTGTCCATGTAGACTCCCACATACACTATGAACACATACACAGAGTCTACACGGATGCCTTTCACCTTGTTGGATCGCTTTGCCTGCTTCATTTGCATAAGAGTCACCTGCTTAAGCAGAAATTTGCATTGCACGGAAGTTTCTCTGTTTGCGTGTGCTTGTGTGTCGCTAAGAAATTTTTACTGAATCAAAAATGGTTGTGCTTGTGAACGCATCGCAGCATGATGCATATGCAAAAAAAAATGTAGGCTTTACTGAATATCCTCCATTATATGAACAGCAATTAATATCTCATTACATGCACTAGAGAGGTCATATATCAATACAGTTGTGTTTGCCATTTTGTAAGCTTTAAAGATGAAATCTTTGAAAACTTTGTATGTAGCATGGTTTTGGAATTATTAATGCAAATAAGAACAAGCAATGTATGATCTCTAGAGGTGTTAGTAGGATGTAACAGTAAAAACACCTTGAGGCATCACTCAGCTTAATGCGTTAAAATATGAAACGGCGTTTAAGGGGAAAAAATCACTGCATTAAAAGAAATCATAGCTCATATTCATGCTCTAGCAGATGTTTAACCTGTATTTTTTCAGAGTTATAGCAGTTCCTTATCTAAGGCAGAAGAAGAAACCAATAAACAAACTGTGAAATATTTAAAATGGGCTACTCTCCTGGTGTCTGTATTAAACCAAGATGGAACAACCAGACTGTGTACAAATTATAAATAAACTCTTAACCAAGTAGTGACTTTTGCACAATATCCTGTGTCTTAAGTCGAAGAACATTTGCATTGCTGAAAAGGATTCTGGCATTTTCTAAACTATGTATCAGGCATGCTTATCAGCAGATAATCGTAGGTGATTACTTTACAAAATACTTAAATATAAATACTCATAAAGCTATGTTTACATATAACCATTTACCTTTTGAAGTGTCATCTTCACCTTATGAATTTTAGGGGACTATTTTTCTTACCAGGTGAGACACTTACTTGGATGATACCCTAGTCACAGGCATTATTTCAGAAGAACATTTGCAGAATTTAAATGAAGTACTGCAAGTACTGATTAACATGCATGTTTTATATAAAAGATGTAACCAATGCATAGTATGTAATGCATATGTTTATGTCCTGCAGGGTTCCTTTCAGATGGTCAAACTTTTAAAAGATCGACTTTCATATGGCCGAGACCATATGGTCAAACTTTTAAAGGCTCGACCGATCTGAATGGAGATCTTCATACAGTGCGGAACGGGAAGATTTCCGGTTACCTCAATGTTGTGCGATCTTGGAGTTGGTATATTTAAGTTGCAGGGGGTGTGGGGTAAACAGAGTTAGTTTTTTTTTTTTTTTGGTGTGTTATGGTGTTTACATGGTTGATGTTTCAAATGTTAGATCATATGGTCTCGGCCATATGAAAGTCGAACATTTGAGTTGTCGATCATGTAAAGTAGACCCATCCTGCAATATAAAGTAAAAGCTAAGTCAGAGCATTACTAAGCTGAAAAAAAACATTTGAGTTTGCTGAATTAGATGTTTGTAACAATTCTTGCAGACTTCTTAAACTATTAAACTATCTGCATCATTTATTCCACAAAGATGTGCAAGGAACATGGACAGCAAAACAGGAAGTTCAAAAGTCTAAAACTAAACCATAGTCTGCTGACATGTATTCATTATTTAGCTAGCAGATACATTATTCTTTGATGTAATGTTTCAATTTATAGCCTAAGAGCTATGTTTCATACAGAATATCTCACACCAGTGAGAAATTCTTTAGTTTTATGTTTTGCACACTGATGTCTACTGGGCAAAAGGCTGATAGCTAGTGCAGAAGATTAAGGCTATGAACTGCTTCTTGTAGTCAGTGATACAGGGTTTGATTCCTTCCACTTCGGTTTGCCTACAGTGTGACTCCAAGCAAGTCACTTGGCCAGACATTGCTCCCAGAATGCCTCTGAAAAGGGACACTTGTGTCCAGTGGGCTTGCCTGGCTAGCAAATATATAAAATAAAAATCACAAGTGGACAATGAAAGTTTCTCCATAACTTTTGGAATTCGTTTATTTCATAAATATTTGTATTGGAGTGTTTTTACTGCATATATAGATCACAACCCATGGATTCTCTTGTCTAGTGTTCCAAAAAGCATGCATTAACAATGACTATGGTAGTGGACAGTGCCCAAAAAATCAAGTGGGTATAAAATTGTTTACAGATAAGGAACATGTATCATATTAATGCTAATGCTCTTAGTATATTACCTATTCCAGAAAAGCTGGTAGACCTGAATATACCTGATCAAGTACTAATGTTAGATGTTATAGGCAGTACATCAGTGTGCACTAAATAACTTAAATAATAACTACTGACTACCAAAGAAAAAATCCTGCCTCAGGTTCGAAAATATGTCGTGAAACATTGGCCTAAAAGTTGACACATACTATTGTAGAAGACTTGTCTTAAGTGCCAGAGATAATTTCATGTGTTATGTTTTAGTGTCATAATCCATCCACAAGGTTATTATGTGATACTTAAAGTATTGCAAAGTCATTCTGGTGTGTCCAGAACAAAAGGCTTAGCAGGATCATATGTATGATGATTTGTCATGGACAAATATATAGAAAAAGAAGTAAAGACATATGAAGAATGTAAACCAAATAATTAATCACCACAGAATGTGTACTTAAATTCATTAGAATGGAATAAAAAGCCACTGTCCACTCCTCACATGGACTATGTTGGTGCGCCTGGATCTGACTGGTGTTCATTCAGAATGAAGGGATGTGTAAGTTATGAACTCTGCTACTTTTTCTGTGTTTATTGGTATTTTTGGCCACACGGCATACACACCTAAATTGGAGGAAATGATGCTACTTTACATGCAACCACTGAGAAACGGAGACACAGTTTTCACATACATGACATACCAGAAATTCTAGAACCTGATGTTGGTTCATGCTTCACCACTGTGTAATTCATCATGTGACTACTACACTACTCATCATGTGGCTACTACACTACTCATCATGTGGCTACTACACTACTTTATGCATTATGTAATGGCCAAACAGAAGTGGCTGTACAGACTTTGAAGGAAGAGATGAAAAAAATGAAGGAGTAGACTGCAGAAATAAGTTTGTTACTGTTCTGTTTCATGGAGAGAATTACTCCACAGATAATAATGTGTTTATCTCCAGTAGACATACCAATATCACAAAGGTTTGGATCCATATTGAATTTTCTTTTTCTCAAATTTGAATGCAAACATTCAGAGAAGGCATTAAGCTCACAAAATTGAATTTTCTTAGCTAGGCAAAGCTGAGAAGTTTTTCCAGCCAATTAGCTTGTGATCATAACCTTTAGACATTTGTAAGTGCACAGATACAAACTAAACAACCATGTTTTAAATGTTAATATTTGAGGTTCTGCCTCTGGCAGATCTTCATGAATAATTTTGTTGTACTTTTCTTTTGGGGGGTCCTTCTTGCTTTTGTCTATTGTCATGTCCCAGTGTCCCCCTTTCTGTCTCTGTAGGAATGGACACCCTTATTGATTGAGCAGGTGTCCCCCCCAATTGTGGCCCCACCATGTAGGCAGAACCATATAGTATCATATGTAGAAGAAGAACGGAGATCAGGAAGAAAGAAGGTCCTGCGTGTACAATGGGTTCTACACATTACTGCAAATAGTGATTTATGGATTGAACTATATTATAGAAATTATATCCCAGGTAAACATCTGGCCACCTCATTAGCATAAAGTCTGAGTATCAAATAGCACAATAACTCTTTCCACTTCTAGTAAGAATGTGGGATACCACTTAGAAACATGTTTGAAAAACAGACAGTGACAAATTATGGAAAGATATAAGCACATTATGAGAGGCAGAATAAAATCTGTAGACTTTAATGAACGGTATCACAAAATTCTTGCACATGAGTTTAGTTCAGAAAAAATGAGTTGTAAGATGTGTGTCCTAACTTATTGTTGCCACTTGTGTGTTGTTCAAAACTCATGGTGTTCTGTGTACCAGACAGCTTCAAAATCACATGTGATGAGGGGTATTCAGACAACTGTATGAAGGGGTAAATCTAGCCTAAAAATAAGGACATCCTAAATCAGGATAGAAATATGAACATTCCTTCAAAATAGGGACAGTTGAGAGACAGGGTCTATATTAGAACATCGAAGTTTCAAAACTTCGAATGTTCTAATATTGAACCCTATTCAGTGAAAGCTGAAAACTTTGAACATACAGAACAGCGAATTTTTTCCTAGGGATAAAAAATTCTCTGTTCCAAAACACGTACACACAATGTGACAAGCACACCAAACAAACAGCAATCCACACACATACACCTAAAATCTTACACCTAACCCTACACTAAACTATACACACACCACTAACTATCCACTTACCTTAACCCAAACCCTAACCCTAAGGTCTGTCACTATCGCACACTCACCTCACCTGTGCCTTAACCCTAACTCACCTACCCCACCCTAACCCTCACGTCCACACAATCGCACACTTACCTGACCTGCGCCCTAACCCTAACTCACCTAACCCGCCCTAGCCCTCACGTCCACGCAATTGCACACATACCTAACCCATGCCCTAACCCATCTAACCCACCCTAACACTCACATCCACACAATCGTGCACATACCTAACCCTAACTACCCTTACCCGCACTCAATCGCACACTTACCTGAACTCAACCCGTAAGTTTCCACCACAGCGCTGAAAATACCGAAGCAACAGAAACGGACAACCAAATTCTTTCCCTAGGAAAAATTTCGGTGTTCTGTTGCTTCAATATTTTCAGCTTTCGCTGAATAGGGTTCAATATTAGAACATTCGAAGTTTTGAAACTTCAGTGTTCTAATATAGACCTGAGAGATATGCTTCAGGTTTTAGTATTTTTATATAATTTTATATATACACATTTACATATTTTGATGACAATTTTTTTGAATTACAGAAATGTTGCAATTAGTATAGTTATGAAAAAACATCTTTCTAAAATGTTAGTAAAGGTATCTATTTTTTTAACATGCTGCTATGGAAATTTCTAAATGTACTGATCTTTAATTCAGGTATTCACATTTACAAATGAACTAAGCATTAATATGGAATCAATCTATAAATATAATCAGCTCTTGCAATTTAATTCAAACAGAACAGAGGTATTATAGGCATCTGTTACTTTTTAAAGTTTAAGTAATGTGCATAATTAATTGATTTCTTTAAGTTATTAAGGTACCAAAGACTATATGCTGTTGGTCCACAATAGATAAATAACATTGCAAACATTTATTTTATTTTATCAGTTTTAACTGATTATTGACTTCCAGTCTTGTACCTTTGTTCCCCTGGAGTCACCACATTTAGTGGGTTCCCTGATGCACCCCGTCACTGGGTGGACCGCATCCTCCCTGTTTTAGGGGTGGGAGGCAATACCTTGTCATTCTTCTGCCTCCTGGCCAGTTTCTAGCAGAGACTCAAACTACTAGTCAGTTCATGTCACCTAGGTCACAGTAAAAGGATCTGTCTTTGACAACAGAGCTGGCTGAACATTTTAAACCTGCGGTGTGTGGTTTTATGTATTTTAATGACAGATCTTATCATGTTTTCTACACAAAATCATTAAGAATCTTTTTTTAACCTATTTCAAATCACTACTTACATTCTTAAAAAATTGGATGCTGCTAAGTGATCTTTGCCTTTGTTGGACATCCTCCATAATTAATGGGTTCTGCCACCTGGCTTACTCTTTTTATCACTTTAATAGACCGATCAAAACTTTACTCATAACTTCCAACTGTTTTCCCTTGTGCACAGCAAACTTACTTGGAGGGGATATTGGTTAATACTATTGGCCTGAGACATAGTATTACATTAATTGTAGATGTTACATTTTTTTTAAAGACATAAGATTTATTTCCATAATATTTTGGCATCATGTGTGGAACAGATGATTTTACCAATTCAAAAAAAATATATCAGAATACACAAGTAAGAATTAAACAACAATAAGAGGTTATGCCCCACATATCCTAAAGTAAGTATTCTTATTTTTTATTAATTTTTTCCAAGTATTTTGCATTTCTAATACCATGACAGAAATGGACCCAATTCCTAAGTCAGGGTATCATTAGAGTTGCATGAAATTAGAGTTTCAGTCTTTGATGTTAGCCAAAAGTAATCTTCTCACAACAATGTGCCCAGAATGACCTCCTTTTTTTTAATTTATATGGGGTTACATGTGTTGGCAGCATATTTAAGAATGCCTGAAACTTATTTTTCATTAGCACTGTTGCCCATACTACTTTTGGAACTATATGGGTGTCTTTACCACACATTGCTCCAGTTTCTGCTTGCAAATCCTGGTATTTTGTGACTTTATGTCTCTCAGTACATAGGACACTATAACTGCTGGGTGTAGTTATGTCAATGATTGTTACTTTTGTCCTTTTCCCTTGGACTACTATATGCATTTTCTTTTGCTTCTGTTGATATTGGATGATCCCATGTGATCAGAACTTCATAAATTTCAGTAAAGCTTTGTGGTTCATTATTCCAAGGCTTCTCAACTACTTGTATGTTGTAATATTTGCACACTCTTGACATGTTATGATTCTTTTCAGTATACAGATCCACAGCTATCAGTATATTGCAACCAGCAACAAGTTGTGAAAGTGTTTCTAGTTCTTCCTTACAGAACCTGCATTTGTCCTTCTTACCATTTTCTACAGACTTTGCAAAACAACGTGTATGTATCTTAAGCCAATGGTTTAGCCTTTCAACTTTTAGTATATATTCACCTCTCCTAAACCATTCATGCATCAGATGTTGATCGATATGTGATTGCTTTAGACGTTTTCTTTACTTGTCACTATAACCGTGGGCTTTCCGTTTTTCTTCCCTCGTCTTCTGCTCCTTTTCTTGGCACTTTCAGTTGTTGCCTAATTCTCATTAATTATTAATTTGATGTCTTTCTTTTTTTAAGATTTTTTTTATTAATTTAAAATATTTGCAATATATACACAGAAAGGAAGAAATTCAAGAATCATATACTATTTGACAATGTTAGGAATATATTGAATCAGCAAGGTAATCTTATACAATTAACCCATTACGAGTCTTGCTATTTCAATAGCAATGTTTCAAGGCTATACCAACCAGTAAAAGTCTTTGTATGATTTATAGATCGTGTTCTTATCACTTCTTTTTCCAGTTTTACATAGTCTTGCTGATAAATTAAAAAATTCTAAAATTCTTTGAATGGAGCAACTGAATTTGATTTCCAATTTTTTTGTAGTAAATTTTTGGGTCTATATTAGAACACCGAACGTTCAAAATTTCGAGTGTTCTAATATTGACCCATTTTCAGTGAATGCCGAAAATATCGAAGAAACAGAAAACCAAATTTTTTCCTAGGGAAAGAATTCAGCTGTCCATTTCTGTTGCTTCAGTATTTTCAGTGCCGTGGTGGAAAGTTACGGGTCAGGTTCAGTTAAGTGTGTGATTGTGTGGACGTGAGGGTTAGGGCGGGTTAAGTGAGTTAGGGTTAGGGCGCGGGTCAGGTAAGTGTGTGATTGTGTGGACGTGAAGTTTAGGGCAGGGTAGGTGAGTTAGGGTTAGGGTACGGGTGAGGTGACTGTGCGATAGTGATGGACCTTAGGGTTAGGGTTTGGGTTAATGTAAGTGGATAGTTAGTGGTGTATGTACAGTTTAGTGTAGGGTTAGGTGTAAGAGTTTAGGTGTATGTGTGTGGATTGCTGTTTGTTTGGTGTGCTTGTGTTGTGTGTATGTGTTTTGGAACAGCAATTTTTTTCCCTAGGAAAAAATTTGCTGTTCTGAATGTTCGATATTTTAAATTTTCGATTCATAGGGTTTGATATTAGAACACTTGAAATTTTGAATGTTTGGTGTTCTAATATAGGCCCAATTTTTCTAGCTACTGTCAAGAGACTCCAGAACAGTTTTTGTTGTTTGTCTGTTTACAGGTAAAGGAAGAGGAACTTTTATTACTATTAGTAATCTAGTTAAAGAAAAATAATCAGAACGTAACCCTTTAAAACTGTGTACTTATCTCTTCCCAATATACATTTAGTTTTTCACAATCCATAAACATGTGTGTCCAGTCTGCTTTTACATCTTTACTATATCTCCAACAAACTGAAGAAGTCATTTTGCTAAACTTAACAGATTTTATAGGGAGTAACACTCATTATATGTATATATTTCCACATAAAAAAACTTTCCAGTATAAACTTGAAATAGTTTGACTAACTGATTTAAGTAATAAAGTTTTTTTTACCACCTATTGAGCCACTCAGTCCACTACTGTCTAAAAAGTTCCAGAATTTTGCATCAAAATTATTATTATGATTTATAATTAACTTATACAACTTGGACAAGCTTTATTTGTAGGTCAGTTTACCTCAATGATAGCATTCATATATTCATATTATGAGAGAATAGTGTTCTGCTACTCTTAACTCATATTATCTACAAATTCATTTAATTTCTTACTGATGGATAATATTAGCTGGTTAACAGATTCATCCAAATTATAATCTTTCATTAAATATTCTGGCGACTTAGTTTTTTCCTTTTTCAAAGCAACCAAACCATAATACTAATCTATTCTTTTTTAGTAAATTCATTTTAACATTGTTCTGGTTTTCCTTAAATCTAGAGGTGTGTTCAATGGGAAAGCACAAAAAATTCCATTTTGATATTAACGGAATTTTAAAAATAGATTTCTTAATTGTTTTAAAAGTTGATATTGTATACACAGTGTCTAAAGATTGAAATGAATTTTCTTCTAAGGTAAATTTTATTAACCAGATGAAAGGATTGTTACATGTTCCTTGTTTATCATATTTGATAAATATAATTTAGTAAAATCTGCTCTTGAATGGTTTTACATTGACTAGTTAAGTTAAGTCTATCCCGAGTATAATAGAGTTAAAATTTTCAGCAACAAAATAAGATCCTGTCCTCTTTCCATTCCAAAATGCTTCTGTTAACAAAACAATTATACCATGACCCCCCATTAATATTCCAAAACGTGCACGCTGATTGGCCAGCATGCATGTTGTAAATTGACTTATACTAATGGAAAAAGGTCCGGTCGCCCGGACTTTTTCCATTAGTATAAGTCTTTTTTAAACCACTGTCTCGCTATGTTAAAGGAGTTTAACATAGCGACACAGGTTTAGAAAAAGCAACGGAGATCTCTGTTGCTTTTTTTAAAGCTGTCTCGTTATGTTAAACTCCTTTAATATAGCGACACAGTGTGTAAAAAGCAACTGAGATCTTGCTTTCTCCATTGCTTTTTTTTTAAAACCTATCTCGCTATGTTAAATGGGTTTAACATAACGAGACAGCTTTAAAATAAGCAACGGAGATCTCTGTTGCTTATTTTAAAGCTGTCTCACTATGTTAAACCCATTTAACATAGCAAAACAGTAAAAAGCAATGGAGATCTTGCTTGCTCCACTGCTTTTGCCCACGGCTCTGATGTACTGCATAGGCATATGCATGCGCAGTACATCAGAACTGCCGTGGAATACCAGACAGCTGCGGAAGGGCAGCAAGGAGGCATTATACAATGCCATTATTTAAGAAAAGTAATTATTTTTTTCTTAAATAATGTCATTGTATAATAGCAATAACCCACTTCTGGGTGTGGGTAATGCTGGATTTACCCACGGTTGGCTTTGTTTGGTCCCTCGGGACCAAACCACGCCAACCGTGGGTAAATCCAGCATTACCCACACCCAGGCGTGGGTTATTACTATAATATGTCACCTTAGACTTCTTCTCTTCATGCTTTAGAATTTTCACTTTGTTTAGATCTGTTAATGTAAACAAATATGTAGTCCCAAGATTGCAGACCTATGCATATAGTCAATTTTAAGGAGGTCCACATCTCCTTCAGAATGGGGGATATATAATCTTGGCATGCATATATCATTTTATAAGCAGGAAGTAAACTGATTTATAACTTGAACTTTATTCCTAGATGTCAAGGTATTTTTTAATATTAGGTTTAGTCTTCTGAAGTGTTCCATAGTAAGCTTTATTCTCATTTGTTCACGTTGTATCATCTTTTCTCAAATATTTATACACTCTTTGTTGTTCAAGTTCCTTTATATTGCATTCCTGTCCTAGGTTAATATTTTCTTGGTGCTACAGCTTTCCTGATATAAATGTCACTTTTGTGTATTTATGAAGGCCAAATGTCATCCTTATATAAATTGAGAACATTTTAATAATTTGTAGTTGGACTTTCTGATGCTGTTCTGATAAGTTCTACAATTTTAAATCATCTACAAAAAGCAGATGTGCTGTCTTGGAAATTAAACTGCAGCCAAAGCCTACAGTAATAAGTAAATTGCTTAATGAGTTAAAAGCAAAACAAAACAACAATAGTGACAAAAAATCACCCTGGAATATCTCCATTTGGATTTTTATCCCTGGGATAAAATTTGTTCTTTATTATGACTCAGTTGTAAAATGGTTTGACACTATTCAGTAGTTAATATAATGTGATTTATCAGTCTAAGGCATATCTTATTTATTTGTAAGCATTCCATAATTCATGAATGTGAGATACTGTCATATGCTTTTTTGTACTCTGTCAATGACATATTTAGAGTCTGACCCTTTTCACAGCTCTAATATGGCTTTGTTTAGCAATAGATGATCCTTTCCTCTACATGACTTTCTTTTTATCTTTTTGTTCTATAGACATGATTATTTTTCTAAATGGCTATAAATTCTGTCTACATCAATACAGATATATATAATTTATGGATGTATGTTCATATACCCAAAATGTAACCTATTAAATGACAAGTGATCAAACACAACTTGTCAATCATCAGCCAACTGAAAAACAAAAATAAAATAAAAAAACCATTTTTGCAGGGGGGACACCCCCTCACACCCCTCCACATCCCCCACACCCCTCCACACCCCCTGATAATTGTATATGATAATTCCAGGATCACATTACAGTGAAGAAAAGGCAAATTCCTTGATCTCACACACTGTACCACGATCTCACACAGAAAACAGCCAGTACGTGCAATAAGCTGAGTTTCGACCAGCTGCACCATCCTTTTCTGCTCCACAAGATGATCATTCAATCACTTGTTGGCAAAGTATAATTTTATATATTGGAAGGAAAGCTATTGATCTTTAGCTTTTAGGATAGCTTGCAGGTTCACTCATAATGAAAAATATGTTTTGTTTTCTTGTTGTTATTTGGTTTGGTATCTGTTTAGGATATGCGGACAAGTAATTTTTACTCAAGGTTGGGATCCTTATGTGAAGATGTGGATACTTTAACCAGTCATTAGTTACTGCATCCAGACACAGGGTTTTCAATTTAGAAACCGATCTTAATTTTTGTCTCAACGCCTCTCTCTCTCCATTTGTTACTGCCTAGAATTTCAAATTCTCTAGATTACAGCTTCTTAAAGTTCCTTTTAACTCTTCTATCCATTCAACATGTTTGTTATGTTCAACAGGCTCTTCATAAACACATAGCCAAAGTGCATTGATTTCTTTTTTTGTAGATGTTCTTATTATTGTTTTTGTGTGGTTTCCCAATTATCTATAAAAGCTTTTGGGGTCATCAGTACATTGCTTGTTTTGTACTTTTCCTTTATATTTGCTTGGATATCTTCTAAGGTTTTCTGCTTTTGCAGATATTTTTATTTTATTATTAGAAATAATATATGATAAATTCTGATCTGTTCTGATATTGTTTGTTGTTTTTACCATATCTATCCTGCTAATATTTTTGATGATCTGTTCTCTTTTCTGTATTCTTTTAACAGCGATACTTTTTCCGTTAGTTGCTTTATAGTTTTCTCTATTTGGTACTTTGATGGTGGCATTCTGCTTCTTGTATTCCTTTCCTTTGCTACACTAAATGTTTGTGGTATCAGTTTATCTGTTAATATGTTAGCTGCATGCTAGTGTATTCCATATTTCTGTTGTGTGAATTTCTCTTAAAAATCTTAATTACTGTGTTCATCTGTTTCACCAGTCTTCTAACATTTTGGGTCTTATTCGCTTTCTGTAGTCTATTTTTGTCTTGTATCTGGGCAGCCTAGTGGTGCAGTAGTTTGTGCTATCACTTCACTGCAAGAGGTTCTCTGGTTCAATTCTCAGTTGGCATGCCTTCTGTGTGCATCTGCACATGCTCCCTGCATTCATGTGGGTTTCCTTTGGGTGCTCTGTTTCCTCCCTCATTATAAACATGTGCATCTGGAGCATTTCTCCCTGGGTCTTTGTGAAAATTGGTTTGCTCCAAGTTGGACTTTTCTGGTAAATAAATAAAATCTTAATATGTCTGTCCATCTATATTACATCAAGCAGTTCTTCCCTTAGACCATTCTCTTGTAGACTGAGAGAGAATCCTCTTTGTTCTGTGCTTCTTTTTCTTCTTTTGTTGTGCAGTTTTAATTGGACTTTCCTGTAAATCACCTACATAGGGTTCCACAACATTATCCTCTGTTTTCTTCAGATGCACCCTGCTTTATCTGCTGCTCCTTCATCTAGAAATTCAATGGCCCATCAAGTTGTAATGTTGTCTGCGTTAGAGTTTCCACACTAAATCTTTCACTACACAGTTGAGCTAGTTGTCTTAATTAACTTCCTTTTATTAATTACATTCCACCTTTCTGATCTTATTTTTTGTGAGATTTATCATATCTGAGTGCCTTTGTCAGTATTTCTCTTCTAATATCTTTTTGATATTGCATTTTTCATGTTGATAATGTGGTTTTCATTCTTTCATAAATATCCCACCATATCATAGCATACCATATCTGTTTTCTTTTCACATATTTCTTTTTTATAACTTTCAACCTCTGTCTTGTTTTTATTCTTTATCTTGTAACACTTCTCACTTCTTGCTATAGGTAGCTCAATGCTTCTTTATCTAGGTAATGTTTTGTTCTGATCTGTTGCATTAAGGATCTTTATTATCTGTAGCTTTTAATAGTTTTTTCTTGGGTAAGCTTTTTCTTTTCTCTAATATCTTTCTTAGTCTTGTTACATATCCTCTGTAAGGAAATTCTGAAACAGAGTACAATGGATTTGTCCAGATAAAATATGCTTCAGCTAGTAGAGCTGGGAGACTTTTTCTCTTTTACCTGCCCTGTGGCAGAAATAAGGATGCTTTGTTGAAGTTTCATAGTTTATTCAATTAAGTATGTAGATGGATGAGTGTTTTTGTTAATTAGAATCCAGGTAGAACAACTCAACCATGTCCTTCTACCTCTTTACAAAATGGTAGCATAACTTCCAATTTCAAATCTGATTTCATTAAGTATGTAGACGCTATCCTCACTAAGACCAACTCAACTGATACCCTACTACAAGCCCTGACTATTGTCCATCACCACTCTTTCATTTACCACAGTGCCTACTTCCTTCATTAGAAACTTCCCACAAAAGCTGAAATCTTCTACTCTAGCCTCTGACAACCTAACTTCTGAATTCCTCAAGACTGCTGCTGAAGTAATTGGACTCCCAGTATCCATACTAGTCAACAGCTCCATCAAAGAAAACTCTGCTCCCCATCTCTGGAAGTACAGCTATAGCATACCTCTGCATAAGGGAGCCCCTCCATTAATCTCTCCATCTTTTCCCCATTGCTATTCTGATGCCCCTTCCTAAAGTTCTAGAAAAATGTATTCACTCTCAACGAATTAAATACATCCTTGAGAATAAGGTCCTCTCTCCAATCCAACATGGCTTTAGACAATATCTCAGTACCACAACTGGTCTCCTTATTTTTGCTAATATAGTTGATCACCACAGAAATGCAGATAAGCTGGTATTTGCCCTCTTCCTTGACTTTGAATGAGACTGATTTATGGCCCGATCTTACCAGGGAGGACATCACACGGGGGGGGGTACAATGCTCTCCCATGTTAGTGAGTACTATGTCCAGGACATTTGAGCCTCTTGTGGGTGTGCTGACTTCTGACTAGGCATTTGATACTGTCTGATACAAAAAAACTCTATAAACCCTTCCTATTCTGTCTCATGGGGAGAATGAGTATTCATCCTTCCTCCACATATCTTTTAGACTTCCCCCAAGGATCTGTATTTAGTCCTTTATTGTTAAAACCTTTTTATAAATGACATGCACACTGTCTCTTTACATGCTTCTATATCCAATATGCTGATGAGTCTAAGCCCATCTGCTCAGCTAATAATCTATCTGCTCTACAACTAACCCAATAATTCTTTTCCTACTTAGAAACTTAGCTTCACAATTCTCAACTCCTTCAAAAACAAAAAAAAGGCAGATTTATGCTGTTTACCTCTAAAACAGTTCAAGTCCCTCAAACATAATTTCTCCATTACCTCATGGACCAACACTACTGTTTAAATAGTAACAAGCGTGAAATGTCTGGGTATTATCATTGACAACAGAATGAAATGTTACCATCATATATCCCAAACTATAAAAAAGACATCAGAAACTAGGCACTTTCTATCATGCCAAACAGTTCCTCCCTGATGAAGCCAGGTCTTGGATTACTACAGGATTTCTACTACCAACCTTTTATATGCTTCTCCAGTTCTTACTAATTTAAACTTTTCCACAGACCTCAAAATGTAACAATGCTACAATAAAATTGATACGTTTGATAATAACATGCCTTATAGAACTTACCACTGTCTGTCATTCAAAAAACAAAACTGGCTAGAACTCTCTCATGCCCTTATGTATTTACACACAGCTACAGGTTGTGCACAAATTACTCCATGAACCCCAACCAAACAGTCCCCAAGTCTTCAAATTCTCATACTCCCTTATTCACCTTTCAGAACATTAAGGAGCAGTGACAAACTTCTACTCAGTATAACGAAACCCAAAAACATGGCTGGAGATGCACTATAATCCAATTCACTACCTAGAAAACAGAACTTACTGCCTTTTTCAATTAGGGAAATTGAAAAACGACAGTGTATTCAAAGCAAAACTGAACCAACATCTAAAAAAGACTTGGCTTTGCACCCTGAGAAATGCCAGGCTAATTTCCCTTCCCTGGACGACTCCTCCAATACTATTAATTGCTGACTTCCTTCTTTCTATTGAGGATATGAAAATTTGAATCTTATTGTATTACATGACTTTACTGTATATAATTCATTATTTGCTATCTAATGTATATAGCAGAACTTGTGTAAAGATCTACTGTAATATAATAGATAATTTTGGAGCTTTTCTCCCCAGGCCACTACTGAAAAGGGGCTTCTTGCCCAGCTGGACTAGCCCAATTAATACATGTAATAATTAAATAAATAAAATTCCTCTGTAAATCACATGATGTAAACTCACCAATCACAAATCACTTCATCATAAATTATTTACAACTTGATGATAATAAAACAGTTTTTAAGGAGGTAGTGTCACTTAAACCCAGTTAATGCCCACAAAGTTGCCAGAATAGTTCTCCTAAAGCCAAATAAATGTTGAAATCTCCACCCTGTATACCTAAAGTAACCTGCTGAACAACTAGAAAAGTAAATTTCTTAAATCCCTTACTTTTTTACAGTAAGTGCATGTATCATATTTTTCCTTCTAATGGCAAAACTGGTGTTCTTAAAAAGTGTTTTATTATCATAGGATCATAGGAGGTTATTAAGCTATCGACCCAAAGGTCATTTCAAGCCTAGCCATTTCATCCAAATGTAACACCATAGATACTCGTCAATACACAGGATTGTATTTATTAATGACTGCCCATGTTCAGGAGGGTTGTGAGCACCATCCCTGGTAAGAATTTATGGTGCCCCATCTGCTCGTCCAGGTTTGTTTTGAACAGTGTCATAGAGGTGCTCTGCTTCACATGAATTGGTAGCCTATTCCAAAGATGCATTAGTCTCTGGGAGGTGAATCTGTCCCTCCAGCATGTCCTATTAAAGTTACAGGCCATATTTAGGTCCCTGGAATGTGTAGCTCTAGTCCCATTTGATTTACGGATTTGCAGCAAATTCATTAGGTTTGGGTCAGAGATTGCTCTGTAAGCCAGCCATAAGTCTCCTCTAAGAAGTCTATATGATACTAAGTATAGTGATAGAGAGGACTTTAGTCGGTCTGTGTAAGGCACGTGCTGGAGTCCCTTGATCATCTTAGTTAGAAACCTCTGAGGTCTCTCCAATTGCTGCAGGTGCCGTGTATGGTACATGCGTTATACTCAATTATGAGCCTGATTCATGATGAGTACAGAGGGGTTTGTGTTATGTAGAAAGCCTTCCTTACTATAATAGTCACATGGTGGTCAAAGTTAAGGTCACTGTCTACTTGTGATCCCAGATCTCTTACCACTTCATAGGTACATAGGTTCCCTATTAGAAGACCAAAGACGCATTCTTTCAAATGCGTCTTGGTCGAACTCAAAAGCCTGAAATGGCAAAATATCGAAAAGCAGCTTTTAAGCGAATTCTTTCCCTGGGAAAGAACTTCCTTGATCACTTCGTTACTTTGCCATTTTGGGAAGTGTAGTGCAGTAACAGAGGTGGTATACTTAAGTGGGGGGGTGGGGGGCACAGCCCCCCACATCGGGGATTGCAGGAGGCGAAGCCCCCCCCCCACTTAAGGTGATGTTTAAAGTGTTTATTTTTTTTGGAACAGCAATTTTTTTTCCCTAGGAAAAAAATTGCTGTTCTGACAGTTCAAAATTGTAAGATTTGCTTACATAGGGTCGATTAATCACCGTTCGCTTTTTTAAGTGTTCGGTGATCTAATATAGACCCGGTACATAGGATATTGTTATTAATTTGATAATATGAAGGGACATTGTTTTTACCAAAGGGAATGACGATGCATAACTTTGCATTCAGTTTGAGACTGTGACTAAGATACTAGTCATTGGTCTGTGTAAGACTTTCCTGAAGTATACAGAGATCATTTAGGGATTCAATAATTTTGCCCAGTTTGTAGTCATCCACAAACTTGGTTAGACACAGCCCCTTAGTTTTGGCCTGAACTTCTGCAAAATATATACCAAACAGTAGGGGGCCCAGCACTAACCCTTTTGGCACCCCGCTGGTAACAGGTCTGCTGGATGATGTAGAGTCACCCACTTTGATAGTGTGTGACTGGCTTGTGAGCTAGTTACCAAGCATCTTACAACAAGGGGTTTACATTCAGTTTACTAAGTTTATTGGTAATGCCTGAGTGTGGGGTTGTGTCAAAGGCCTTTGCTAAGTCAAGGTATGCTGTGTGCACAGATTTACCCTCATTAGTGGCCCTGGTCACATTTTTCAAGAGCTCCACCAGGTTTAACAGGCAGGATCTGCCCTTGATGAAGCTGAATTGGGTCGGATCTAGGTTTAGAGGTCGCCTAGGTCATTATTTATGAGGACTGTGATGATACGTTCCATGGCTGTACAGATGAAGATGGTCAGACATATGGGTCTAAAATTCCCTGGGTCTGTTGCTAAGCCACCTTTGTGGAGGGGAATAACTGTTGTTATTATCAAGAAGTTAGTTGGAGTGGTAGAGTGTTATGCATTTGTTCATAAAATGCATGTTGATGCAAAACCTGTTCTGTTGGCTGCTAAAGTAATTTGTCACTATTCTTATCTTTATGATTGTTTCATTGTTATAATACTTCTTTCTGTGGTTTTGCCATAATTGTTTAATGACTTACATTGGTTCATATATTCACAGGAGGTTATTTGGCTAACAGCTCAAGAGTTCTTAAGAGCCTAGCCATTATTACCCAAATTTTACCCAATTTTCAATCCCTAAGGGCTAGAGAATGGCTTAGGTTTGTGCCTATGCCCTTGAATATTTTACAGACTGACACTGTCCATAAGGGACATGGGCACCACCCCAGGAGTGAAGTTATGATTCCCCATCCACTGAGCCAAACTGCATTTGAAGGGGGTCAGGCAAGGACTGTGCTTTACATGAATAGGAAGCCTGCTCTTCAGAAGGGGTAATCTCTGAGACACATACAGTATCTTTCTCTCCAGCATGTTTTGTTCACATCACAGACCAAGTTTAGATCCTTAGATTGGGTGGCCCTCTTGCAGTTTGTCTTATGAATGTGTAACGGTTCAATCAGGGCTGGATTTGCAAGCACGTTGTAGGTTAAGCATAGATCACCCTTTAATAGTTGGAATGAGACAGAGTAAAGGGGTAGGGATTTTAGTCAATCTGTGTAGGATGTGTTGTTTACACCCTGTACATTTTTCATAAGAAAACTTTCAGGCTGTTCCAGCCGTTGCATGTACCTAGTCAAATACATGCTGAAAGGTGCGTTGTAGTCAATTATAGGTCTGATGAAGGCCGAGTACAGTGGGACAATAACTTCTTTAGATCTGGATGCCATACCTTTACTTATAATCTGCACTACATAGAAGGACTTCTACTCTATTATGGGTCTGATGAGGGCCAATTACAGTGGTATGATGACCTCTCCGGACCTAGATGCCTTGCCCTTGCTCATAAGTTGCGCAACATAGAAGGATTTTCTTACTACCTTGGACACATGTTGGTTAAAGGCTAGGTTACTCTTTACATGATTTCCCAGTTCTCTGACTACTGAACCAACTTTTAGGAGTATTTATTGATGACATAGGTACCTGGGGTGGCTGACTTCCCAAAAGATACTATAATGCATTTCTTGGTATTGAGTTTTAAACCATGGTTTTCACACTAAGAATTTGTCTGTGTTAGACCTTCCTGAAGGGTGTTCTCTTCTTCAGGTCGGGGAATCGATGACTGCTTCCTGTTTGAAATCATCTGTGAATTTGGTTAGACAGAGGCCTTTGACATTGGCTTTGACATCCAAGAAGTAGAGCCAAAGAGGAGTGGGCCTAGCACAGAGCCCTGGGGACTCCGCTGGTAAATGGATTCTTTGTGGAGGTGGCCTCGCCAATTCTAACTTCCTAGATCCTATCCGTGTGCCAGCTAGCTATCCAGCATGTTATTAAGAGGTTTATACCTAGTTTTGTAAGCTTGTTGACAATGCTTAAGTGTGGTATTGTATCAAATGTTTTAGCCAGCTCTAGGTAGCCATATACACCATTTTCCCCCTCCTCCATTGCCTTAGTAACCTTTTCAAAGAAGTCATCCAGATCCTGTGAGCATGACCTTCCTTTGACAAAGTCAAACTAGGATGGATCCAGTGTCTGGATGTCTTCTATAGCCTTGTTGATAATTTCTATAGTAATTCTTTCCATGACTTTGCAAATAAGACTAGTCAGATGGGTCTGTAGTCTTCAGGATTTGTTGAAGGTTCTCCCTTATGAAAGGGGATTACTGTCACAGTCCTCCATTCATGTGGCACAAAGCCTGTTTAAGACTATAGTTAGCAGGCATCCTGGGACATAATTGAGGCCTGTTGATGCCACGTTCTTGGCTTTAGTGAGTGGATCCAGTACATGCTCCCTAGTTATCATTGGAGGGATTATGTTTGAGGATATTTTTAGGGGGATAGTTGGAGATGAAAGGGGGGTAAAGTCAGAACTGAATTTGTCTGCTAACAGGTTTGCTATATTGCCAGGCTTGGTGAATGAGGTACCATTATCCACCAGTTCAGCACATTGCTGAGTGTTGCACTTAAGGTTTCTGACTTAGCTGTAGAAGGCTTTATGGTTATATTTCTCCTGGGGAGATATCTTAACCTCAGAGTTGGCTTTGCTTGACTTAATTAGCCCTCTTAGTTCCCTATTTACTTTAAAGAGAGAGTTTTTAATCTTTATAAGAATTACCCTTTCTGACTTTTTCCATAATTTGTTTCCTTTTGTCTTATATTCTGTTTAATTTTAGATGCCACCAGAGTGGTTTGTTTCTGGAGCTACTCCTGGTCTTACTTCTGGTAGGTACAGTAGAGTCTATGCAGCCATTGATATGGTTGTGCAGAGTTTATGAGGGCAATTCAGCATAGGCTGCTGTGTTCCCAGGATTTGGATGGGAATTGAATTTTGACAAACCAACATTTAATAAAAGGTAATTTACCTTGGAATATTTTCCTGTTACTGGTTTTAATGGGATTACAAAGTTGATTTTGGCTTTAAAGGAGTCAGCTTTATGGTTGAACATAACCAGGGAGGGTGAGATGTTGTGGGATGCAACTTTCTCCTATATTTGTAAGCAGGAGTTGCAGTATATTGGTACCTCTAGTGGGTGTATTCACTATTTGGTCAAAGGTGTTTGTATTTATGAAGTCTAGGAATGCCTGTGCCTGTAGATTTGAGACTGTGCAGGATTCTCAGTTGATAACAGGGTAATTAAAGTCTCCCATAAGTAGGGTGTTAGTTTGGATGGTAAATGTCTCCAGTGACTGTGCAGGATTCTCAGTTGATAACAGGGTAATTAAAGTCTCCCATAAGTAGGGTGTTAGTTTGGATGGTAAATGTCTCCAGTGACTGTGCAGGATTCTCAGCTGATAACAGGGTAATTAAAGTCTCCCATAAGTAGGGTGTTAGTTATGGATGGTAAATGTCTCCAGTGACTGTGCAGGATTCTCAGTTGATAACAGGGTAATTAAAGTCTCCCATAAGTAGGGTGTTAGTTTGGATGGTAAATGTCTCCAGTGACTGTGCAGGATTCTCAGTTGATAACAGGGTAATTAAAGTCTCCCATAAGTAGGGTGTTAGTTTGGATGGTAAATGTCTCCAGTGACTGTGCAGGATTCTCAGTTGATAACAGGATAATTAAAGTCTCCCATAAGTAGGGTGTTAGTTTGGATGGTAAATGTCTCCAGTGACTGTGCAGGATTCTCAGTTGATAACAGGGTAATTAAAGTCTCCCATAAGTAGGGTGTTAGTTTGGATGGTAAATGTCTCCAGTGACTGTGCAGGATTCTCAGTTGATAACAGGGTAATTAAAGTCTCCCATAAGTAGGGTGTTAGTTTGGATGGTAAATGTCTCCAGTGACTGTGCAGGATTCTCAGTTGATAACAGGGTAATTAAAGTTTCCCATAAGTAGGGTGTTAGTTTGGATGGTAAATGTCTCCAGTGACTGTGCAGGATTCTCAGTTGATAACAGGGTAATTAAAGTCTCCCATAAGTAGGGTGTTAGTTTGGATGGTAAATGTCTCCAGTGATTGTGCAGGATTCTCAGTTGATAACAGGGTAATTAAAGTCTCCCATAAGTAGGGTGTTAGTTTGGATGGTAAATGTCTCCAGTGACTGTGCAGGATTCTCAGTTGATAACAGGGTAATTAAAGTCTCCCATAAGTAGGGTGTTAGTTTGGATGGTAAATGTCTCCAGTGAGTGTGCAGGATTCTCAGCTGATAACAGGGTAATTAAAGTCTCCCATAAGTAGGGTGTTAGTTTGGATGGTAAATGTCTCCAGTGACTGTGCAGGATTCTCAGTTGATAACAGGGTAATTAAAGTCTCCCATAAGTAGGGTGTTAGTTTGGATGGTAAATGTCTCCAGTGACTGTGCAGGATTCTCAGTTGATAACAGGGTAATTAAAGTCTCCCATAAGTAGGGTGTTAGTTTGGATGGTAAATGTCTCCAGTATATCCAGGTATGCATTGTGAGCTTCTTGGGACATAAAGGCTGACCTATAGCTCGTTAGGATATGGTACAGGTTTTGGTTTATGATGATCTGCATTTGAAGGAACTCCAGCACGTCATCTTGTTTGACTACTCCAGAGGTATGCTTGTTACTGATGTATATGGTGACACCTCCACCTTTATCATCTGTGCAACTACTGGTCTAAAAGTGTGGAAGGCGCTGAAGGTAACTATTTGAAATGCGATCAGCTAGAGAGACTCCCAAAATACAGAGAAGATCAGAATTACAAATAATAAGTCCATCATGCCATTTCTCAGAATATTCCCTTTTTTCGAGGCATGGTGATCTTGGAGTTGGTATATATATATATATATATATATATATATATATATATATATATATATATATATATATACATGTTTGAGGGGTATGAGTTTTCAGTATTTTTTTTCTCTCGAATTTTTGGCACTGGGAATTTTGAATATCGACATTTCAGTAGGGAGCCAGCACTGAAACTCTTCACTGCCAACATACTCTCTGACAAGGTTTATTATTAACTTGTACAATTTACTTTAATTTTTCAAGACTGTTACATGTACTTGGAGCTTTTCTCCCCAACCCTCCACTGAAAACTGGTTCTTATGGCCCAGTGGACAATGCCAATAAATACACAAATAAATAAATAAATAAATACATGTGACAGAATCATTATTCCTATGTAGTTCCATGAAAACTTGCTAAGAAAAAATTGTCAATCTTACTTATTCATGAGCAAGTATAAAGAAACGGCTTGTGATGTCCTCTTTTGGCCTAAAAAATGTCTGAACAAATTGAATATTTGATACAGAAATGTGACGTATGTAACATGTTCAGAAAACAAAATCAAAGGAATAGATGATACTATATAATAATCTGTTTTACTTTGGATGAAACTTGGAGCTGATTTATGTCACTACAAAAAAAAATCATGTTTTCTCTTCCTTGTAAACTACTGGTAGAAATTTGCAGAAGCTGTGTAGTTATATGATATCATGCATCAAAATATGATTGCAGTGTTGAAATCAGTCTTAACTAAACATGGTATTCCTGATGCAATTATATCCCACAATAGTCCTCAGTTTGTTAGGAATTTTATAAGATTATGAATCAATGGAAGTTTAAATACATTACCTTCAGTCCCAGGTATCTTCAAAGAATTACAGTACCGTTTGTTGTGCTTTAACTGAATAAGGCTTTAACTTATCAATTTAATGTGACAATGTTCAACTCAGCAGTTGGTGTTTGTTACTGAAAATCACTGTTATTTGTGTATTAGCAATGAAATTTATGTTTCTCTGTGGTCCTGCTACAATGGAGTTAGTATATTTAAAAACAAGGAGATAGCAGTACACAGGAGAGCAATGCCTTTCATAACTTTTTCAGTAGTCTGAAACTTCAGTCACTCTATTCACCATGCTCACTTTTCCCATCTGGTTGAGGATTCAGACACCCGAAACATAATGAGGTGTAGAGCATCCTCTTCAACACAATGAACATGTCTAGATTGTGGAAAATCCCATCAGAAAATAGGATCAGTCTGAATCTATTTTTGTATACATAACTATACAATTGCATACATATCCACCTCTTAACTCAAGAAATCTGGACAAAGTAAAAAATAATGGGTAGGGGAACAAAGGCCCCAAAATAGGGACAGATTTTAAATATTTTCTTTATAGAATTAGAAAGATTATAGAATAAAAGGTTTTGCATTAGCATGCATTTTTTCTGTAGGATATGAAGTCTGAAACTCAAATGTCTGTAATTATTTAGTGACTTCCATCCTCAATGATTTGCCATAAAACCACAAATTTTATGAGGCACAAAGCAAAAATATCAGGCAAAAATCTGAACAGTCAATGAAAATCTGGACAGTTGAGAGGTATGTACCATTGTAATGTGTGCGTAGATATCTAAAGTCTAAATGAAACTGCCTTATTTCTTCTACTTGTACCTGGAAACATACAGACTGCTGACAACCAATAGAAACAGATGTTTTAACTTGGGAGATTACACAGGAATCTTTAATTTTTAAAGGAAATAAGAGCAATGATGAAACAAGGCCACGGTAAAGATATGTTTGATTTTAAAAATTCAGTTCAAGACAAAGTAAATGGTTCTAAAGATCATTCTACATCATGCAAAAGTGCTGGCATGCAAGCATACGAAAGAAACAGGAAACATTTCACTGAACTACCAGACACAAAAGATTATCTGCTGTTTTTTGATTCAAGTTAAGAGAGATTTATTGGCTGTTTTAAAACTCAAGAGTGACAATTTTCAGATGGCTGACAAGTTATCTAAATGAAAAACTACATTACTGACTGATTCTGACTTTGATACTAATAATCTATCAATTAACATTGAAACTGCTAAAACTGTCAGTTCTAACTTGTCCACTACTTGTAAATATTGTTAGTTTAGGAAACTAACAAACAAATAAATGTCAAACCTGCATTCTTCAACTGAGGCATAGCTAGGGTGGTGTGAAGGGGCAACCACCTAGGGTCTATATTATATCCTCGAACGCTTAAAAAAGCGAACACTGATTGATCAAACTTATTTTCGCAAAACTGCAAAATATCGAAGCAGCAGAAACTCAAATTTTTTCCTAGGGAAAGAATTTGGTTGTCCGTTTCTGTTGCTTCGGTATTTTCAGTGTTATGGTGGAAAGTTACCGGTCGGATTCAGGTAAGTGTGCGATTGTGTGGATGTGAGTGTTAGGGTGATTTAGGTGAGTTAGGGTTAGGGCTCGGGTTAAGTGTGTGTGCGATTGAGTGGACATGAGGGTTAGGGCAGATTTAAGTGAGTTAGGGTTAGGGACAACTGCACTGATTGGTAGACTGACCACTGCAACTCAGCCTGCCATACCTCCACAGATGGCAGCACAGGCACCCAGTACTTCGGGTTCACAATCTTTTGGTGTGGCCTCCACAACCCCTGCCCTACCAGCTTCACCTGCATCAGGTAAGCTGCCCTGCCTGCTGGTGTAGTGATACCCTCCATGAGCAGTATGAGTGGACTGGGCTGGTAGAGGATATAATGGAGAGGAGTCTTGGTGCCCAAATTGGCAGGGTTGAAGAGGTTCAGCATCACATTGCTTAATCGATGCCATATCCAGCACTGACCCAGCACATGAAACTGGAGGCAGCGATGACAGTTCTAAGGGTGAGGCCTACATTCTCACTGTTCTCAAGCTGGATGTGGCTGTACCTCTGAGATTCCCAACCTATCCCCAATCATGGTGTCCCCCAATATTTTATCATTCATCATCCCTGTCTTATATGTTCTGTATGTCTGTGCATGTTTCCTAACCTACACTGAATGTCTAAGCCCCTTCCCCAACATTCCCCTCTCTTTAGAAAAGTACAGAAAATGGCACCTGTCTTACAAAGAATTACATCCCATACATCGCTCTCCACTTCACCTATGTGTCTTCATGACACTCTTGATTTGGTACATTTGGCTGTACAACATTATTCTGTTGCCATCACCCATCCCTGGGGTGGTGATACTCCAAAATCATGAAATTCTTTGTATAATTCTACATTTATGTTATGAAGAAGTGGATAGCTATGGTGCTGTCCTACCACCCTTGTGCAAATTGGGTCTATATTATAACATCAAAGTTTTAAAACTTTGAAAGTTATAATATCGAACCCTTTAGAGTGAAAGCTGACAATAGTGAAGCCGTGGAACATCGAAATTTTACCTAGGGTAAGATTTTGGTGGTCCGTTCCGTGGCTTCACTATTTACAGCACTGTGGTGCGATGGTTACGGACCAGGTTTAGGGAAGTGAGCAAACGGAGGTTATGGATTGGGTTCAGGTAAGTGTTTTACAATGGCTACGGACCAGGTTAAGGTAAGTGAGCGAACAGACTAGGGTAAGGTGAGTGTGCAGTAGTTAGGGACTTTAGGGTTAGGGCGTGGGTGAGGTGAGTGTGTAGTAGTGACAGACGTTAGGGTTGGGGTGGGTTAAGTGAGTTAGGGTTAGGGCGCGGGTGAGGTGAGTGTGCGATTGTGCCAGACTGTAGGGTTAGGGGTGGGTTAAGTGAGTTAGGCTTAGGATGCAGGTGAGGTGAGTGTGTGAGAATTACGGACCTTAGGGTTAGGGTTTGGGTTAAGGTACGTGGATAGATAGTAGTGTATGTACAGTTTAGTGTAGGGTTAGATGTAGGATTTTAAGTGTATGTTTGTGGATTGCAGTTGTTTTGGTGTGCTTGTGTTGTGTTTGTGTATGTTTCTTGGAACAGCAATTTTTTTCCCTGGGAACAAATTCGCTGTTCTGAGTGTTTGATGTTATGATTGTTTGACTGAAATGGGTAGATATTATAACATTTGAAATTTTGAGCATTTGATGTTATAATACAGACGCTGCAAACTGATGCATTCATTCCCCTTTGTCCTACTCTCTGCTTACCCCCCTCTTTTTTTCTCCACTCTCCTAACAACCCCTTTTTCACACATTTAATCTGACAAAAAATACACTCACACACAACACACAACACACAGGTCTGTATTTCATTCCATTTACAACATTTCATTAACATACAATTTAAATAAGACATCATTTGCAAAACACTGCATCCCCAACAAGGAACCTTAGGAAGCCAGCGTCATCCTACTTATCTCTCCATGGTCGTTTCTACTCTCCTACCCTTTCCTGTTCCCTATCAAGCTTTTTATTGTACAGGGAATGACAGCTAAATAATGAGGTAAAAAGTAACAGTACTACAGTAACACACCATACACATGGTCCAGCATGTCCTACAAAAATGTTGCTACTGTTCCTCTTGCCACCTGTCTCTATATCTCTCTGTTCATCCCTTCAACTTCCGGAAGTTGTCAATGCCTTTCAATTGTGTTATTTAAATGGTATGAAGTAGTAATTCCTTTGTGGTGTAATGAGATATGCTCACATGTGCAGACAGATTTTTGACTACTATTTTACATGTAGCTGTTGCCTACATATTTTTATTAGCCAACATTATCCTTCTTCTGTCATAAGCTACTTGGTCCCTGCCTCTCCCCTCTCCCATCTATGTATCTTCTCCCTTCGGTGTTTTGTCATTAGTTTTCCTCCTCTGCATTTGCACAATGTCTGGCACTGAACACCACCTTGAACAGAGGTGAAATGGAAGTGCACAGCTTATGGCAATAGCGTGTGAGTGCTGGCTTTTGGCTGCATTACTCTTATGGCCTTCACAGTGCTGTGCTTAGCTCATCAGCGTTACTCTGCTGGCCTTCGCACTGCTGTGCTTAGCTCATCAGCGTTACTCTGCTGGCATTCACACTGCTGTGCTTAGCTCATCAGCGTTACTCTGGTGGCCTTCGCACTGCTGTGCTTAAGTCATCAGCATTACTCTGATGGCCTTTGCACTGCTGTGCTTAGCT
>NC_056751.1:725855516-725950516 GCF_019279795.1 Protopterus annectens
GTGTTAGTAACACAACAGGTAGCAGCAGTGTTAGTAGCACAAGAGGTAGCAGCAGTGTTAGTAACACAACAGGTAGCAGCAGTGTTAGTAGCACAAGAGGTAGCAGCAGTGTTAGTAACACAAGAGGTAGCAGCAGTGTTAGTAACACAAGAGGTAGCAGCAGTGTTAGTAGCACAAGAGGTAGCAGCAGTGTTAGTAGCACAACAGGTAGCAGCAGTGTTAGTAGCACAAGAGGTAGCAGCAGTGTTAGTAACACAACATGTAGCAGCAGTGTTAGTAACACAAGAGGGAGCAGCAGTGTTAGTAACACAACAGGTAGCAGCAGTGTTAGTAGCACAAGAGGTAGCAGCAGTGTTAGTAACACAACAGGTAGCAGCAGTGTTAGTAGCACAAGAGGTAGCAGCAGTGTTAGTAACACAACAGGTAGCAGCAGTGTTAGTAACACAACAGGTAGCAGCAGTGTTAGTAGCACAAGAGGTAGCAGCAGTGTTAGTAACACAACAGGTAGCAGCAGTGTTAGTAGCACAACAGGTAGCAGCAGTGTTAGTAACACAACAGGTAGCAGCAGTGTTAGTAACACAACAGGTAGCAGCAGTGTTAGTAGCACAAGAGGTAGCAGCAGTGTTAGTAACACAACAGGTAGCAGCAGTGTTAGTAGCACAAGAGGTAGCAGCAGTGTTAGTAACACAACAGGTAGCAGCAGTGTTAGTAACACAACAGGTAGCAGCAGTGTTAGTAGCACAAGAGGTAGCAGCAGTGTTAGTAACACAACAGGTAGCAGCAGTGTTAGTAGCACAACAGGTAGCAGCAGTGTTAGTAACACAACAGGTAGCAGCAGTGTTAGTAACACAACAGGTAGCAGCAGTGTTAGTAGCACAAGAGGTAGCAGCAGTGTTAGTAACACAAGAGGTAGCAGCAGTGTTAGTAACACAACAGGTAGCAGCAGTGTTAGTAGCACAAGAGGTAGCAGCAGTGTTAGTAACACAACAGGTAGCAGCAGTGTTAGTAGCACAAGAGGTAGCAGCAGTGTTAGTAACCCAACACGTAGCAGCAGTGTTAGTAACCCAACACGTAGCAGCTGTGTTAGTAGCACAGGAGGTAGCAGCAGTGTTAGAAGCACAAGAGGTAGCAGCAGTGTTAGTAACACAACAGGTAGCAGCAGTGTTAGTAGCACAAGAGGTAGCAGCAGTGTTAGTAACACAACAGGTAGCAGCAGTGTTAGTAGCACAAGAGGTAGCAGCAGTGTTAGTAGCACAAGAGGTAGCAGCAGTGTTAGTAACACAACAGGTAGCAGCAGTGTTAGTAGCACAAGAGGTAGCAGCAGTGTTAGTAGCACAAGAGGTAGCAGCAGTGTTAGTAACACAACAGGTAGCAGCAGTGTTAGTAGCACAACAGGTAGCAGCGGTGTTAGTAGCACAAGAGGTAGCAGCAGTGTTAGTAGCACAAGAGGTAGCAGCAGTGTTAGTAACACAACAGGTAGCAGCAGTGTTAGTAGCACAAGAGGTAGCAGCAGTGTTAGTAACACAACAGGTAGCAGCAGTGTTAGTAGCACAAGAGGTAGCAGCAGTGTTAGTAACACAACAGGTAGCAGCAGTGTTAGTAGCACAAGAGGTAGCAGCAGTGTTAGTAGCACAACAGGTAGCAGCAGTGTTAGTAGCACAACAGGTAGCAGCAGTGTTAGTAACACAACAGGTAGCAGCAGTGTTAGTAGCACAAGAGGTAGCAGCAGTGTTAGTAACACAACAGGTAGCAGCAGTGTTAGTAACACAACAGGTAGCAGCAGTGTTAGTAGCACAAGAGGTAGCAGCAGTGTTAGTAACACAACAGGTAGCAGCAGTGTTAGTAGCACAACAGGTAGCAGCAGTGTTAGTAGCACAAGAGGTAGCAGCAGTGTTAGTAGCACAAGAGGTAGCAGCAGTGTTAGTAACACAACAGGTAGCAGCAGTGTTAGTAGCACAACAGGTAGCAGCAGTGTTAGTAGCACAAGAGGTAGCAGCAGTGTTAGTAGCACAAGAGGTAGCAGCAGTGTTAGTAACACAACAGGTAGCAGCAGTGTTAGTAGCACAACAGGTAGCAGCAGTGTTAGTAACACAACAGGTAGCAGCAGTGTTAGTAGCACAAGAGGTAGCAGCAGTGTTAGTAACACAACAGGTAGCAGCAGTGTTAGTAACACAAGAGGTAGCAGCAGTGTTAGTAACACAACAGGTAGCAGCAGTGTTAGTAGCACAAGAGGTAGCAGCAGTGTTAGTAGCACAAGAGGTAGCAGCAGTGTTAGTAGCACAAGAGGTAGCAGCAGTGTTAGTAGCACAAGAGGTAGCAGCAGTGTTAGTAACACAACAGGTAGCAGCAGTGTTAGTAACACAAGAGGTAGCAGCAGTGTTAGTAGCACAAGAGGTAGCAGCAGTGTTAGTAACACAACAGGTAGCAGCAGTGTTAGTAGCACAACAGGTAGCAGCGGTGTTAGTAGCACAAGAGGTAGCAGCAGTGTTAGTAGCACAAGAGGTAGCAGCAGTGTTAGTAACACAACAGGTAGCAGCAGTGTTAGTAACACAACAGGTAGCAGCAGTGTTAGTAGCACAAAAGGTAGCAGCAGTGTTATTTGCACAAGAGGCAGCAGCAGTGTTAGTAGCACAACAGGTAGCAGCAGTGTTAGTAGCACAAGAGGTAGCAACAGTGTTAGTAGCACAACAGGTAGCAGCAGTGTTAGTAGCACAAGAGGTACCAGCAGTGTTAGTAACACAACAGGTAGCAACAGTGTTAGTAGCACAACAGGTAGCAGCAGTGCTAATAACACAAGAGGTAGCAGCAGTGTTAGTAGTACAAGAGGTAGCAGTAGTGTTAGTAGCACAGGAGGTAGCAGCACTGTTAGTAACACAACAGGTAGCAGCAGTGTTAGTAGCACAAGAGGTAGCAGCAGTGTTAGTAACACAACAGGTAGCAGCAGTGTTAGTCGCACAAGAGGTAGCAGCAATGTTAGTAACACAACAGGTAGCACCAGTGTTAGTAACACAACAGGTAGCAGCAGTGTTAGTAGCACAAGAGGTAGCAGCAGTGTTTGTAGCACAACAGGTAGCAGTGGTGTTAGTAGCACAAGAGGTAGCAGCAGTGTTAGCAACACAAGAGGTAGCAGCAGTGTTAGTATCACAACAGGTAGCAGCTGTGTTAGTAGCACAAGAGGTAGCAACAGTGTTAGTAACACAACGGGTAGCAGCAGTGTTAGTAGCACAACAGGTAGCAGCAGTGTTAGTAACACAAGAGGTAGCAGCAGTGTTAGTAACACAACAGGTAGCAGCAGTGTTAGCAATGTTAGTAGCACATGAGGTAGCACACTTCCCTTTGGTGCAGAAGGCTGTGGATTTTACTCACACCATGTAGATGTAGTGCTGATATTTTGGTTCACTTTAAGGGGGGGTGAGGTTGCTGCACTCCTGAGTGTGTCCTACTTTGGATGAGATGTCTATGAACATGTTCTCAGTTGGCCAGCCATTCCTTAATTCAATATTAAGAGCTTTCCATTTTTATTGCAACATAAGGAGTTTATTCTTAAAGGGCAGCAGGCACTGAATTTGTTCATGAAAATTGAAATGTAAAGTTGTTTGCCAGCAGCAACCTCTTCATTAGTTACAGATCTCTTTAATGTTGTATTACTTGCAAGACTTCTCTTTCTGCAAACACTGTGAGTATTGGTTGATCTTGGTAGATATTAATGACAGAACTTTGAGTAACCTTTTATGGTTGAAATGCATAGTTTTGTCATTACTAATTCACATGTTCCATTGCTTACTGGGAAAATGTAGAAAAAATAAAAATGTAAAACACGCTGTAACAAGTGGTGCTGTATTATACAAAAAATATAATTTAACACAACCAGAAAGGTGAATGAAAAAACAAATAGTAACAATAGTCGCACCAAAACATCGGATAAACGCTCTTGTTCAGACAATAAATGATAAACTGCATAAACCAATAATGAACAGGAGCGGAGCAAAGCTAAATGTCCTTTGAAAGATTTATTAAGACAGAATAAAATAGTGCACCAGTCCACTTGATAAGCGCTTTCACTCATGCGAGCTTCATCAGATCAAAGACATAAAGACCAGTTAAAAAACAAACAAATACACTTTCTAAGCTACTGAAAGCCAATCACAATTGATTATCAATTAAACATGCAAATAAGCTGTAAGTATCTTTCAAATAAAAAGACATTTACCTGTGCATTTAAAAATCAAGTCAAATACCTATAAAAAAGGTAAATATGTACGTAAATCCATTAAGAATAAATATATAACAAGGCTAGATATATAAGCTGCTAAAAACACTACAGAGCAGAATTTAAATATGTTTTAAAGTAATTAATATGGTTGATCTAATGCAATGAATGTGAAGTATAAAGATACATATGTATCATGGAAGAATGCATACTATATATATGTAAATATATAAATGTGGTACTTTCAGAACAACATGTATTATACAATATATATAAATGCAGTACAAGATATAAATATTTTAAAAATATTAAAAAATAATAAATACATAGAATATCTCAATCAATTCTCTTTCATAAGGGCCTATATTATAGTGGCTATCAGCATTTAATGTACAACTCCTGTTGTTTGGAGCTTAGTGTTTAATGTTCCTACATTTTTTGAGCATTGGTCTGATAGAGGCCCTTTCATTCAATCCATGGCCTCTGTCAGCTCTCAGTCTAATAATCCAATGACTCTCCTTACTCTCCGTGTGATTTTTGATGTCCCCGCCCCTCTCATTCGGTCTAACTAGCTCTAAAACTCTAAATTTAAACTGATGTGTATCACCTAACTGAGCTACATGCTTGGCTAGCGCATTGTGTTGTGAGACTTTCCTTATCTCATACAGATGTTCTCTGATTCTCTCTCTCAACTGTCTATTGGTTTTGCCAACGTAGAAGGATGTACAACATTGGCATACTGCTAGATAAACTATGTTCTTTGTTTTACAATGTGCATTCACTCGTGTATCAAATGTCATATGCAAATCCGGATGCCAAAACTCTTCATTGGTATCTATATAGGCACATTGATTGCAGTCCCCACATGGTTCCGTGTGCTTATTCACAATATTTGAACCCTTGTCTTTGGGGTAACAGAGCATTCTCTTCAGATTATATTTATTTCTAAAAAGGAACCTAGGTTCATTACCCACAATCTCTTTAATACTTTCATCTGTACATAAGATAGGCCAAAACTTCTGCATAATACTTCTAACCATAGCATGATCTGATGTATATGTGGTAGAAATTTTTACAGTGGTTTCTTTTCTATCATAACTATCTGTTGTACTGACAAGAGGTCCAAAATATGGTGCTGCTCTTCCTGATCTCAAATGTGGTATATCTAACAAATTATATTCAACTTCTGTGTCTTTATAACCTCTTTCAGTAAGTCGCTGTTTCAGACTGGCAATTTCATTTGCAAAACCTAGGTCTGTGGAATTTAGCCTAGAGGCTCTCATGCCTTGCCCCTTTATTATGTTCCTGAAAATGTGGGGTGGGTGCATGCTGGTTCTCATCAAAAGATTATTATGATAACATAATAGGATAGGGAGGCACTAGTGAATTATAAATACAGACTAGGAGAACCACTTCCTTTTCCTCTACCTGTTCGAAAGGAGAGGAGAACCAGGTCCATGAGCAGAGGCCGACAAAAAAGAAAACTATCAGACGAGTTTGTACCACACCAAACAATAAAGAAAATGTGGGCACAACGCAAAACTCAATGATAGACTTGTGCAATCAAGGCGTTTTGAAAGAAGGGTCGTTGGTCCATAATATTTCTAGTTATACCTTAACTACTGATGATGAAAGTTTACTTAACAAGGGTTTGAACTTCATCCCAAGTAGTAATAGTAATTTGACTAGTACTATAGTGGATCTTAAAATGTTCTGCAGGAACGTCATGTTGAAACTACAATTTAAGAATCAAGGAAATAATACTTTTACAGCAGATACTACAGACACGCAGTTACCTAACTTTAAGAATTTGAGTAATTACATTCCTAATAATCACCCTTTACTAGAAGCTTATATGAGAATAACAGAGGATGAGTTGTTCCGATACCACACTCAGAGCAGTGATAAGACACAGAAGTACAAAAGAAGAAATCTTACATACAAAGAGAGGCAGAGTTTAAAACAACTTCAAACATCACGATCCATTATCATAAGACCGGCCGATAAAGGCGGTCGCATAGTGGTTATGGACAGCTCACATTACAATAAATTAGAAGTTATGTACTCACCATAACGTTCCATCTGAGTAGGTGACTTCATTCGGATGCAACCTGTGGGTATCGGATCCGACCTCGGATCCGAGCCGGCAATTCAAAAGCTTAGGCTCCGAGCTCCTAGCTCCTCCCTCTTACCCATAACCCCTTGCCAAGCCCTGACTGACCTCAGATTGAGTTTGCCTCAAAATACTGACCACAGTACACTAAAACAGCATAAATACTCGCTCTATAAAGGTCAGGGGGATGGAGGGGGGGATGGTTACATCCGAATGAAGTCACCTACTCAGATGGAACGTTATGGTGAGTACATAACTTCTAAATCTGAAGTAGGCAGACTTCATTCGTCTGCAACCTGTGGGACAGAGTCCCTAGCTACCTGAATCTTGGGCGGCCGTCATGGAAGGATGTTCCGGAGCACCGCTGAGCCAAAGGATGCTCTTCCTCTAGAAACAACATCCACCTTGTAATGAGAAATAAAAGTATGAGGCGAGGCCCAAGTAGCTGCCGCAGATATCATCCAACGAAACACGGGACTTAAAGGCGGCTGACGTAGAAACTGCCCTAGTAGAATGAGCCGTAACCCTCTGAGGAGCAGGTCTGCCTGAAGTGTCATATGCCTGCAGAATGCAATTAGCAATCCACTTAGATAGAGTTACTTTAGATACTGCTTTACCCAGAGCAAATTTAGCAAAGGAGACGAACAGCTGATCTGATTTCCTGTGGCCAGCTGTCCTGTTAATATAAAACGTAATTGTCTATGAACATCCAAGGAATGCAATTTGTATTCTCCTTTGTTTGAATACTTGGGAAAAACACAGGCAAATTGATTGACTGGTTAATATTGGATTCAGAAGAGACCTTCGGAAGAAAAGATGGATTGGTCCTGAGGCACACCCTATCAGGGAAGAAAGAAAGATAAGGCGGTTTGACACATAGAGCCTGAAGCTCAGACACCCTTCTGGCTGAAGTGATAGCTACCAGAAAGGCAGTCTTCCAGGAAAGGTATTTTAAATCAGCAGAAGCTGCAGGCTCGAAGGGAGGAGCAGTAAGGGCCTGCAGGACTAAAGACAAGTCCCAAGGTGGTACAACCTCCTTGACTGGAGGCCTTAACAAAAAAAACTCCTTTGAGAAAAGTTTTGCATAATTTCGCCGTCATAAGGGGAGCTGTGTCATGACCAATGTGATAATGCGAGATAGCCGCCAATTGTACCTTAATCGTGGAAGAACTAGCCCCTTGATGAAAGAGGTCTGTTAGAAAATCCAGCACCGCAGACATAGGTGCTGAAAAAGGATCCACAGTTCTCTGTCCTGCCCATATAGAGAACCTCTTCCATTTACTCCGATAAACCTGTCTGGTGGAAGGTTTATGAGCAGCCACCAAAATGGCCTTGACCAGTGAAGAGATACCGGGAGTCCTAATTAAGGTTGGAATTGGAGCAGCCAAGCTGTCAACTTCAGGGTCCGCAGATTGGGAACTGGCATTCCCAGAGGGTGAGAGATGAGATCCGAAATTGGATCCAGAATCCATGGTGGATTGATTTTGTGAGACCATACAAAGGGGAACCAAGGTTGTCGAGGCCAGAATGGGGCAATGAGAATCATTCTGCTCCCCAAACTGTTGGCTTTCTGCAGAAGCCTCTGCATCAGAGGAAGTGGAGGGTAGGCATAAAGGAGACCGGGAGGCCAAGCATGCACCAGAGCATCCCTCGGGAACTCCCCTGGTGGGGGAAACAGAGCGAAGAAATTGTCGCATTTGGCGTTTGAGTGAGAAGCAAAAAGATCGCAACAGGGTTGCCCCCAAACAGCAAAAATCTTCTTCGCTACTTGAAGATTGAGGGACCACTCGTGTGGAGAAAGGATGGTGCGACTGAGCTTGTCCGCAAGGATGTTGGACTTTCCCGGAATGTGCATTGCTACCAGAAAGCGTTTGGTGGAAATTGCCCATTCCCAGACTCTCATGGCCTCTCGACAAAGGGGGTAAGACCTGGTTCCTCCCTGCTTGTTGATATACCAGACTACCGACATGTTGTCTGTCTGAATCGCAATAGTCCCTGAAGGAAGAACGTGGTGAAGTGCTTGCAACGCTAGGAGCACCACCCTCATTTCCAGGACATTTATATGCAATGACGTCTCTGTGGGATTCCACGTGCCTTGGACAATCTTTCCGCAGAATGCCCCCACCCGAGGCAAGAAGCGTCCGTGGTCACTGTGGCTCGGGAAATGCAGCGCAAAAGGTCTCCCGCCAGGGCTCTGGAGAAAGAAGCCACCACAGAAGGGAGTCCCTGCACGCTCTGCTGACCGCAATCGGAGCGTTTAGAGATGAACAAAGAGGAGACCACTGAACTTGAAGGGTCCATTGAAGAACCCGCATGCGTAAACGGGCATGAATTAGAAGCGGGATAGCTGCCGCCATAGAACCTAGGGCCCTCAGGACCGAAGCTGCAGTTGGAGATGGTTGCAGGATCGCTGTCACATGACACTTCAGGCTGGCGATACGGTCTGGGGTGAGGAAGGCTCGCATTGATCTGGTGTCTAGTCTTCCTCCTATGAAATCTATAATTTGAGTTGGATTCAGAAAAGATTTCTCCCATTTGATCGTGATGCCCAGCCTTGGTGCCAGTTGAAGAAAGTAATCCCTGGCTGAGCACAGAAGATGCCTTGATGATGCCGTCAGAGCCAGTCGTCCAGGTACGGAAAGACCTGTAATCCCTGGAGCCTCAGGTGGGCCGCTACCACCGCTAGCACCTTGGTAAACACCCTGGGGGCTGAGGTGAGACCAAAGGGGAGGACCCTGAACTGATAATGACTGGCTCCCAGCCGGAAGCGAAGAAACCTCCTGGATCGTCTGTCCATCCGAATGTGGTAGTACGCATCCTTGAGGTCTATGGAACACATCCAGTCGTTCTCCCTCAAGAGGGGGAGTATAGATTGCAGGGTGACCATCCGGAACTTTTGCTTGGTTACTGACAGGTTCAACTGGGAAAGGTCTAAGATTGGTCTTAAGTCCCCCGTCTTCTTTGGCACCAAAAAGAACCTGGAGTAAAACCCTAATCCGGCTTGATCTGGGGGGACGCGCTGGATGGCTCTTTTTCCTAGCAGCTGCTCGATTTCGATAGCTGCCGTCTCCCTTTGGTCGGGTGGAACATCTGGGAGGCTGCGAGATTTGGGAATCTTGAATAGGGGTATTGAATATCCTCTAGATATAACTCGAAGCACCCAACTGTCTTTTGTTATGGACTCCCAAGAAGTCAGGTGCATCGAAAACCGCCCCCCGACTGCCTCCAGAGACGGACAGCCGGGCAACCCTTCAGGGCTGCTGCGTGGGTCTCTCAGAGAAGGGTTCTCTGGACCCAAAGTTGCCAGGAGCCCCCCTGCCTCTGGCACGATGACCTCCCCATCCTCCTCTGCCACGGAAGGACTGGTTATCCGGAGCAGGTTGGGACTGCTGCGACTTCCGGAACCACATCTTCTTCTGTCCCTTTTGGTTCTTAGAGAAGGACCTCTGGGGAGCTGAGAAGCGGACTCCGACGGCAGACAGCGTCTTCCCGTCCTTTTCGCTCTGGACTAATGTCTCGCGAACAGTCTTGCCAAACAAGGCAGAACCATCGAAAGGGCGTTCGAAGGTCGCCTTGAAGGGCTCTGCAAAATCACAATGGCGGAGCCAGGCCTGTCGCCTCATGACTAGGCCTGCTCCGCTGGCTCTAGCGGCTCCCTCAGTAGCATGAGACAGCAGCCGCATAGATGTGTTGGATACTGATCTGAGAGTGGCCATTCGGGTGGAGTAAACCTGTTTATCCTCACTCGAGATGGACTCGGGAGATGCAGCATATTCTTTAATCAGATCCCGCTGCATCCTAATGACATGTGCCATGTAGTTCAGCGCTCTCAAGGAGAAGGTCGCTGAACTAAAAACTCGCTTCCCAATGCGATCCATCGAACGGGACTCCTTGCCCGGAGGATGGACGGAGGGACTCTCCTGGGCCAATTCCCTCTTCGTGGCTGCAGCCATCATCATGGCATCTACTGGGGGACCCTTACTCCAGTGGGTGCGGTCTGATGGAGGAGAAAGAATGCGGTCCGGGCGCTTAGGGATAGGCTCAATGGTGTCCGGATCCTTCCACGCCCTGATGGATATAAGATCCACCAGGGGGTCAGCAGGAGGGGACACCCAAGAGGTAGAAGGGCCCTCGAATGCCTCCAAGAACACAGACTCGTCAAGAAGCCTTGGGGCAGACCACCCCCTGATCCTTAACATCTCCATGATGTCTCCAAATGAGACGTCCTCAGGGGTGACCTAGGGAGCCTTCCCTTCATCCAAGTCCGTGTCTTCAGTGACGGACTCAGGGAGTCCATGTGCCTCCTCTTGCACTTACGCTTCGAGGTACTTCATCGGGGGGGCTGTTCGAGGAGTACTCTTCAGCAGTCGGATGTTCCAAGGGAACCACTTGGGACAACGAGGCGGGCTGTCCCTGGGACCGGCTGGTGGGGTCCTGGCCCAACTGCAATGGAGTGCGGGATGGAGCCGTGGCAGGGACCGGGGGTCCGGATGTCCTCGACAGTGCCCTTTCCATAACGTTGAAAGCCGAGGGGGAGCCAGCTTCTCTAAGCCCCGAGCCGACCCCCACTCGGATCCGACGTACGGATCGGAGTCGGAGCCGAAACCGTCGGATCCGAGAGACCAGTGTGCTCCAACCTGGACGGAGCCAAAGACACACCAGCTCCCTCGGATCCGAGGCTCGGCCCTCGGCTCCGAGAGGTCGGGTCCGGCACCAAGCACTCAAGGGATGGGATGGATCCGAGGTGCGCCGACCTATCGGATCCGACCCACCCCCGGATCCAAATCTGCACGGCGCCGATAGCTCCGAACCCGTGGTATGGGTCGGAGAAGGAGCTAAGGGGCGAAAAAAGGGGTCAAGCCCTCCCGGATGGGGGCTAGAGCACTCCATTTGCATTTGGGCCTGGATGAATTTCCTCATCATCCGGTCCATATCAGCTTCGCTCATTGAAAAAGTCGATCTAGAGGAGGCCACCAAGCGGACCTAGAGAGCCGTCTCGGTGACCTCCTGGAAGGGCTAGCCTCCTCCTCCTCGGGTCCAGGAGAGAACCGAGGGGAGTGGAGCCGAGGAGGAGGAAAGCTAGAAGGCACAGGGGAGGCCCGCTTAGATGGAGGAGCCGAACTAGAAGTTTCGGCTCTCCTCTTGTGGTGCTTCTCCTGTGCCTCTCCTTCTGTCTTTCCCTAGAAGAATCCTTCCTCCGGCAACTTTAAGGGAGGTTGAGTCCCAGCTGGAGGGGAGAACTCACAGCAACAGGTTGCTGAATGGAAGGGCAGAGGCCGAAGCAGTATCTGGGGGTAAAAGACCCGCCAGCACCAACTTCGACCTCCGTTCCCTTAAAGCCCGGGGGTTGAACCCTGCACAAATGGTACAACCAGAAGACAGGTGTTCAACCCCCAAGCATTTAACGCACCGAGTGTGGCCATCTGCTGGGGACAGCTTATGGCCACACTCGGTACATTTCGAGAAAACAGCCTTAGGGGCTTCAGACATCACTAAGGCCTAAATACACACACACACTAACAAACTACGAAAACCCGAGAAAAATTAACTAAAGAGGGAGGAAAGCCTTAACCACACACAACACTAACTAGATTAATAACAAAAACAGAGAAATTGAAAACTTTTTCTGTCAAAAAATCTACTCTTATCTCAACCAACGCCAGGAGCTCGAGAATTCCGTTGCTTCTTGAAAAGCGGCAAATGAAATCTGAGGTCAGTCAGGGCTTGGCAAGGGGTTATGGGTAAGAGGGAGGAGCTAGGAGCTCGGAGCCTAAGCTTTTGAATTGCCGGCTCGGATCCGAGGTCGGATCCGATACCCACAGGTTGCAGACGAATGAAGTCTGCCTACTTCAGATTCTATGCTTCAGTTATTAGAAGATGATTTTTATGTAAGAATAGAATGGTACAATGTGCATGACATAATTGCACACATTTCTAATTCGCTACTTGATATGCTTAGAGGTGAAATAATTGATCAGGAATTATATGAGTACCTTGTTACTAAAACACCTGTCATTCCAGAAATACAAGGACTTCCAAAAATACATAAAGATATCTGCAATACACCAATGAGACCCATTGTCTCTGGACAAGGTTGGGTGACAGAACATCTTTCTGTCGACATAGAGAAGCACCTGAGATTAGTTTTGAATGGCAACAAAATAGTGTTGAAAGACTCTAAACAGTTCCTTCTGGAACTTTATGAATGTTTGAATTCTAAAATCCATCTACATGATTCTCTTTTAGTAACCATGGATATACAATCTCTATTCACTGTTTTGCCAAATACTTTAGGTGTGGAGTATGTCTCCACATATTTACAGAAACATAGCAGTTATAGTATAGTCAAGATAGATTTATTAGCCCATTTTCTTGAACTGATTTTAGAAAATAATGTCTTCTTGTTTCAAGGTAATCTTTATAGACAACGAGATGGCGTAGCAATGGGGACCCCCCTGCGCCAACAGTTATGCCAACATGTTTTTGGCATACTGGGAAGAGGAGGTTCTATTTCAGATGACCACTTTCAAGGAGAATGTAGCCTTCTATCGACGTTTTGTCGATGATCTTTTTATTTTGTGGACAGGCAACTTGGAGTCTTTGAAAGGTTTACATACGCTGATGAACAGCATGACCAATTATTTAACATACACGATGGAGGTCTCTAATGAAAGAATAGAGTTCCTGGATCTGTTTGTAGAGAAAATGGACTGTGGATTTATTAACACGGGTGTCTATAGGAAACCGTGTTATCATAATAATCTTTTGATGAGAACCAGCATGCACCCACCCCACATTTTCAGGAACATAATAAAGGGGCAAGGCATGAGAGCCTCTAGGCTAAATGCCACAGACCTAGGTTTTGCAAATGAAATTGCCAGTCTGAAACAGCGACTTACTGAAAGAGGTTATAAAGACACAGAAGTTGAATATAATTTGTTAGATATACCACATTTGAGATCAGGAAGAGCAGCACCATATTTTGGACCTCTTGTCAGTACAACAGATAGTTATGATAGAAAAGAAACCACTGTAAAAATTTCTACCACATATACATCAGATCATGCTATGGTTAGAAGTATTATGCAGAAGTTTTGGCCTATCTTATGTACAGATGAAAGTATTAAAGAGATTGTGGGTAATGAACCTAGGTTCCTTTTTAGAAATAAATATAATCTGAAGAGAATGCTCTGTTACCCCAAAGACAAGGGTTCAAATATTGTGAATAAGCATATGGAACCATGTGGGGACTGCAATCAATGTGCCTATATAGATACCAATGAAGAGTTTTGGCATCCGGATTTGCATATGACATTTGATACACGAGTGAATGCACATTGTAAAACAAAGAACATAGTTTATCTAGCAGTATGCCAATGTTGTACATCCTTCTACGTTGGCAAAACCAATAGACAGTTGAGAGAGAGAATCAGAGAACATCTGTATGAGATAAGGAAAGTCTCACAACACAATGCGCTAGCCAAGCATGTAGCTCAGTTAGGTGATACACATCAGTTTAAATTTAGAGTTTTAGAGCTAGTTAGACCGAATGAGAGGGGCGGGGACATCAAAAATCACACGGAGAGTAAGGAGAGTCATTGGATTATTAGACTGAGAGCTGACAGAGGCCATGGATTGAATGAAAGGGCCTCTATCAGACCAATGCTCAAAAAACGTAGGAACATTAAACACTAAGCTCCAAACAACAGGAGTTGTACATTAAATGCTGATAGCCACTATAATATAGGCCCTTATGAAAGAGAATTGATTGAGATATTCTATGTATTTATTATTTTTTAATATTTTTAAAATATTTATATCTTGTACTGCATTTATATATATTGTATAATACATGTTGTTCTGAAAGTACCACATTTATATATTTACATATATATAGTATGCATTCTTCCATGATATATATGTATCTTTATACTTCACATTCATCGCATTAGATCAACCATATTAATTACTTTAAAACATATTTAAATTCTGCTCTGTAGTATTTTTAGCAGCTTATATATCTAGCCTTGTTATATATTTATTCTTAATGGATTTACGTACATATTTACCTTTTTTATAGGTATTTGACTTGATTTTTAAATGCACAGGTAAATGTCTTTTTATTTGAAAAATACTTACAGCTTATTTGCATGTTTAATTGATAATCAATTGTGATTGGCTTTCAGTAGCTTAGAAAGTGTATTTATTTGTTTTTTAACTGGTCTTTATGTCTTTGATCTGATGAAGCTCGCATGAGTGAAAGCGCTTATCAAGTGGACTGGTGCACTATTTTATTCTGTCTTAATAAATCTTTCAAAGGACATTTAGCTTTGCTCCGCTCCTGGTAATTACTGGTTTATGCTGAATGAAAAAACACATGCACGTATGCATGGTCCTGAAAATGTGTGCAAATGGCCTATGGTTTGATAACAGCCCAAAGTATCACTTAATTCACGACTGTCCAGATGCATTTTATTAGAATGTGGGTTTCAATGCCTAATCAGTGAATGTTAGTTTCAAGAGCAGAGAAGTTTATTATTCATGCTGAGTCTGTTTTTGTTGTGTGACTGCACTGTTTTGTTTAGCAAATGATTATCAGTTGTTTGAGCTATAAAATTTGAAATAAAAGTTTTAAATTAAATCCAAATATGTCTAATCCTTGAAAAAACAAGGCACAGCAGAGCAGGAGAATCCGCAATATATGAGCAGCCAGCCGTAATTCATCAAAATGATTTACTGATGGTAATCCACAATAAACACTGTAAACGCCACAAGAAAGTACTTAAAATCCACAGTAAAAATAAGCTTTCATCCCTGCTAAGTCAGAGACTTCTTCAGAGTGAAAACATTCCTATTCCTCTCTAGTTTAAATAAGGCAACATATGTAAAAACGCATTCCCCTCTCTCAATATGTTACCAATCATAAAAGATCATTCCTAATCTAATTAATATTCATGAAGTAGCTTCATAAAATGCATACGAAAATATATATATAAGAAAAAATAAAAAAAATAAAAAAACAAAATATATATATATATATATATATATATATATATATATATATATATATATATATAAGCGAAATATTACATCACTGGTTTCCTAAACTCATCTTTCTATAGCTTTTAATTTAAGAAAGCATGCAAGGGAAAAGGAATCATTTAAACCGGCCCACTGTAAAGCATTGGTTCTTAATTGCCATAAGGCTTCTTGTTTTTCTAAGAAAAGTGTCCAGGGTCCACCCCTTACATCTGGTATAATAACTCTAATCATTGTTTAAGTAAAAAAAAAAGATAGTCCCCCGGATTCACAAATCCTCCGTGTAAGACTTATTAAGTCTTACTCAGAGGCTGCAGTTGAACGGTATGATGTCAGCGTGCCATGAATATGCATGAGGGCACACTGACTCAACCGTAAGTCTTACACGGACCGTGTAAGAAAGCAGGGGGCGTATCCAACTGCCAAGCAGTCTAAATGTCCACGCCCCTGCAAGTGTTTAAAATAAAAGCAAATAAACAACAGTGAGTCCGCTCAAATGTCCCTGCACCCAACACCTCACTGTCTGATATTGTAAATCCCCATCACAGTTCTAAAACGCATAACATTAATTTTTTTTAATTTCCAAAATAGCTGCCCATATTTGCGCGTGTGTGCGAGGGTGTGCCCATTGCTTAGCTACAGTTACCAATTCTGACATGGAAGAGCATAGGAAAGAATGTTTATGCAAATCACATGCAATAGCGTAATGATAGAGCGTTCGCACGAAGAAGAGGCATTCACGGTTCAAGTCCCACCACTCCCTTTCGTATTTATTTTTTAAATCAGTATATGGAATAATACCTAACAAATATGTTTAAACATAACTAAAAAGCAGTGAAATGGCCAATGTATCAGTGAACAAAATAAATATTTTAAAGGATCCCAATATAAAATTGCCTGCAGTTAAGCAGCGCTTCACCCAGTGCAATAGAGTTTCCCATAGTTCAATAGCGCTTCACCCAGCGCAGTAGAGTTGCTCATAGTTTAATAGCACTTTACCCAGCGCAATGTGTTTGCGTGGACATGAGCGCCGTGCCAACCAGGGCACCGTAGGGCACCAAGGAGCAACATAGAGCAAAGTTGCTTAAATGCAGCCACACCCCCTAGCCTGTCTGGACAGTATGAAAATAAAATTAATGACAAGGTTCAAACCCAAGACTCTGTGCATCAGAAGCAAAGTACAGAACCACTAAGCCATGACAACATAGGGGAAACAGCCACTGTTAACATTCATATACTGTTACTTACTTCTCCAGCAAGATAAGCCCACCCAAGTACTTTAAAAGCATAAAGACTTTACTAAAATATCCCACTCAACTTCTATTAGATGGCGATATTCATCCTAATCCAGGCCCAAACCCTCCAATCTACAATAACCCACAAAACGAAACAACTAATTGTGTCTTTACCTCTATAAAACTAGGAAATTCTATTAGAATAGCTCATCTCAACATCTGTAGCATTAACAATAAACTTACTCAACTGCATGCCCTCTTACAGGTGCATGCATTTGATATCCTTTGCCTTACAGAAACTCGGTTGAAACCCTCTACTCATGACCTAGAAATAACCCCACCTGGATATAACATCCTAAGATGTGACCGTACCACCAAGAAGGGTGGAGGTGTAGCTATCTTATACAAATCTGAATTTCTAATTTCATGCTTTAATGTGTTACTCCCCTCTAATACCAATGCAGAAACCCTTACCATTAAACTCCAACTTAATAAATCTAAATCTGTTTATATAATCTGCACCTATATCCCTCCAGGAAATAATATTAACACTCTTGAAAAGATTCTTAGTAGCCTTTCCACCCTACTGCCTCAAGAAACTATTGTACTAGGTGATTTTAACATTGACTGGACTACCTGTAACTCTCCTAATCCTAACTCCTACATAAATCTTTATGGCTTCACTCAAATAATAAACACCCCCACAAGAATCCACAAACCTAGTAATAAAGAAGCTACTCTTGACTGGATACTTATAAATAGTCATCCTGAAACCTATACTTCCGGAACACTTCCAGATGACCTTAGTGACCATGTGCTTACCTATATAACAAAACAAAAGGTCACACACCTATTAATAACACATTTATAACCTATCGTTCCAAAAAACACTTTAAAGCAGAGAGCTTTCAGAACGAACTAAAGGCCTGTAACTGGTCACCTCTGAAACAACTCTATCTAGATGAAGCAGTTTCTTACTTTAATACCAAGTTCCTACAAATCCTAGATCTCCATGCCCCCCTTCGCTCTTCCCGAGTTAGGACTAAAACAGCCCCATGGCTCACAAAACAAACAAAGGACAAAATACTCCTACGGAACAAAATATGGGCCAGATGGAGAGCCACTAAGAGCTCTGCTGACCACCTATATTTTAAACAGCTAAGAAATGCAACCAAGATTGACATTGTCTTAGACAAGAAAAACTACTATCTCCACCTTCAACAATCACACCCAAATAACCCTAAAATGTTTTGGTCAGGCATTAATAAACTTCTCCATCCAGGACATACCAAAACTCCAGCCCCATCTTCAGTTCCCCATAATAACCCTTTGCAAATAGCAGATGCCTTTAATAATTACTTCACAGAAACTATACAAACACTTGCAAACACAATATCTCCCATTTCCCCCAGCACTTTACAAAACACAGACAGTTCAGTGCCTCCCTTCCATATTCAACCTGTGCCAACATCCTTTATCTGCAAACTCCTTCAAAAACTCAAACCTTGCATGCCTTCTGCCGACCACCTACCAGCAGAATACCTTCAAATAGCTTCCAAAGTCATAGCATATCCCATATCCATCCTTATAAACTGAACAATCATAGAAGGTAACATCCCATCCATATGGAAAGTCTCCCATATAATCCCCTTACATAAAGGAGGCAAATCCACTGATCTCTCCAACTTCCGACCAATTGCATTACTCTCTCCACTAGCCAAAATAATGGAAAAATGTATTCATCATCAACTACTCCAACATCTGCTCCACAATAACTTACTTGCCGACTGTCAGCACGGCTTTAGGCCCTTTCATAGTAAAACTACCGCCCTTCTATCTTTTACTGACTGCATTAACAAGAATCGAAATAATAACTCTCTATCTTCTGCACTATTCATTGACCTATCAAAAGCCTTTGATATGGTTAACCATGACTTACTAATCAATGTCCTAAAAGCCCAATCTCTTGACCCACAAGCAATACTCTGGTTTACATCCTATCTAAAAAATAGACAACAAGCAGTGCTCTGGGACAATAATCTCTCCCCACCCCTCCCTGTAAACATTGGAGTCCCTCAAGGCTCTATCCTTGGCCCTTTTCTATTTTCCATCTTTATTAATGATCTAAATACTGCTGTTCCTCAAGCCACATGCATACAATACGCTGATGATTCTACCTTAATCTGTACTGCTAAGTCATCTATCTCTCTTCAGACCCTTACTCAAGCAGTATTTAACACCGTTGAAAATTGGTTCACCCATCACTACCTCCTCCTCAACCCTAAAAAAACAAAATTATTACTCTTTGCCCCCACTCAAAAGTCACCAGAGTTCCACTTCACAATTATCTCTAACAATGGAACTACTATTTCCCCTGACACTACTACTCGTCTACTGGGTATAACCTTAGACAATAACCTCAGCTTCGACGAACATATCAACAATACTATACAGACTGTCAACAAAAAACTAGGCTCTCTGTATAGAATCAAACCCTTCCTCACACCACTAGCTAAAACCTCCATTGCCCAAACTCACCTAACTTCTACTCTATTCTATGCTTCCGCCATATACATCAATCTATCAAAACACAATCTAAGCAAGCTTGAAACCAGCTATAATAACATAGCTAGATTTGTCACTACCACCCCTTTCAGAACCCACCACTGTCACAACCTTAAACAACTTGGATGGTCAGAACTACAAAACCATCTACTGTATAAGCAACTGCTTATCTCACATAATATTCTTCATCACCCAAACAATACCCCAATCCTCTCCAACCTGATCTCCCCATATAGAAATCTTGCAACACTTCGCTCAGCAAATAAGCTATTAATCTCCAATATTAAATCAAACAATAAAGCTGGTGACTCACTTTTTACTAACATTGTGGGTAAAATCTGGAACAATCTTCCTAGTACTCTCACATCGCTCTCATCCACACCACTCTTCAAGAAACATCTCAAAGAACATCTGAAATTTCATTGGCTTTGTCCCTGTTCTAAACCAGACTAAACCCTACTTTTCCCCCTTAATGCTCTTTTTTCTATACCCCTACCTTCCAACCTTTGTCCCCTCTACAGCCTTTAATCAATAGAATCTAACCTTATTCTAGCCCTTGTGATTCTTGCCTTCTTCTGCTCTCTCTCTTTCTCTTTCTCAGACCTACTAATCATTATTTTCAGAATACTGAATGTCCTTGTACTCAATTGTATTTTAAACCTTGCACAGCCTGCGAGCTATTATTCACAGAAACAATTTTTGATTCTCTTAAATCTTTTTTAATTTCTTTGTATTTGAATTTAGTCATTTTTTAACTATTGTAATCTTTTTTTTTGTAATTTACTAATGCTTGGAGCTTATCTCCCTGGGCCTCTACTGAAAATGGACATGTATCCAGCTAGACTAGCCCAGCCAACAAATGTAAAATAAATAAATAAATAAATAAATATACTTACTAATGGTAGTTTAACCATTACTAAGCAGGTCTGCAGTCAGCCGAGAATTTTACAAAACAGCCAATCACAAAAAGTGTGGGAAATGCGGCATATTTAAGCCCCACAGGTGGGAATACACGCCATAACTGATTGTAGCTCACATCTGCAGTTAGAATGTCTGGTGTCGGAGAGGGAACATGCTTCCGAGTGCAACGTTGGGGCATCGAGGAGTTGAAATACATGGTTTGGCTCCTTGTCCACCGTCATGAGTCAAGACTCCTGCAGGGCCAGTTCCAAGGGACGGAGTACAAGGCAGAGGCTTGGAACCGGTTGACCTCACCAGTGCCACAGGCGTTCCTCGGACTGGTGAGCAGATCCGTCACCACCATGCAGACCTGAAGAGATGAAAGCAGGACCACCTGAACCAATGGATACAGGAGGCCCGTGGGATGCGGGATGCCCCACAACTGAGTATGTAGCCATGGAATGCAGTATGTAAGAATTGATAATGGAGTATGCATAATGGATAGGTATGTCTCAATATCCCTTCATTTACTTTACAGCTGCAGGTGACCGTGCTGCGAATCAGTAAGCCTATGCTGATAGGCTGCTAAGGCTGCACCACCAGGCAGGTTAGTGATTATTCTGCATGTATTGTTATATAAAATATGGGAGAGAGCATGAAAGAAAGTGTTGTAGTCCAATAATACAGCCATAAAATTGCTTGAATAAGTCCTCTGCATCTACTGTCAGATAAAAATGTCAAAGAGGCAGAAAAAGAGTGTAGTAACCCATTAAGAAAGATAACATATGTCTGGAATAATATCTCTGCAGGCACTGTCATATAAAATAAGTGAGTGAGCCTGAAAAAAGAGTGTTCTAACCTATTAATAAAGGTATAATATGTCTTGAACATGTCTGCCATATACACCGTTAAAACAAATAAAGGAATGAGCCTGTGGAAAAGTGTGTAATGTCATTAATAAAGGTCTAAAACCCGGAGTGTGTCTGTGTCACAGAGTTTGAAATGTTGTTGCACCCTTGCATTATACAAACAGTACTGTTTGAAAAGGTGCTGGCAACCCAGAGTTGTGCAGTCCCATATAAAGTGGATGATGGAAGTGCTAGTAGCTGTGAAATATATATACAGTCCACAAGAGTCAGTTACTGGCTGGCATGAATAAGTAAATCTGACACACGTGTAGCATGTTATTTTTCCCCAGAAATGTCAGTGTGTGTCAAGAAATGCAGGGTTCTGTAAATCGAAGTGAAAATGTCATGTGAAAACATCCCAGATATGTAGATAAAGAAATATAAATGCAATCAAGAAATATGTAGCAGTAACATCTGCATCCTGGACAGTTAATATGTCAGATATAGGTCAGGCATATATTCAACTAGCCAAACCCATTACACAACCTAATGTATGGTGGCAAGTGTAATAATACATGTAGGGGATATACACTTGCAGTCACTAAGAAAGTAGTGTAGGCGAAAAGTTAATTATAAGATGTTAACTGAGGTTTTTTTCTACACCCTATTGTATGTGGATAAACCATGCAATTCCACACCTCAATGGGTATGTGTAATCTTAAATATTTGTTGGGACATATGTCTTATTGTTCTATAAATATTTGCATTCACGTTGATGCATGCGCCCTGTTTAAACACCACAATCATGGTGGCTTGTTGCTACCAAACATCCCTGCATTCTGTTGGAATATCCACTGTGGTTCAATATATGCATGTGTTATGCTTGCTGTTCAAATGTTGTAACCTTGGTGTGTTGGGTTAATAGGAATATTACTGCATGCTGTTACAACTAATCTGGGATGCTGTTTTGCTTATGTTGCAATTAAACACACCTAATCACAGAACATATGGGAAGGCCGGTCCCAGCGGACCCACCTGTCCCTCCTCAGCTGGCGAGTGCACCTGGCACCAGCAGATCAGGTACCCAGCCCAGGCTCCCCTCCTCCCGTTGGTCCTGTGCCACCTTTGGGTGGAAGCGCTACAGGGGATGGGGCTTGTCCCACCATGCAAGCATGGGTGGAGAAGGGCCACCAGTCACCCTTCGAAGGGTCCGTGTTGTGGTGAATAGGGAGATCCAGCACTCAGTCACTGATCCCCTATGCCAGCTCGAGGTAAGAGTGATGTGTCTCACGGGTGAGCCTGCCCATCCTACGCAGGCCCCAGCACAGCCACCCTCGGGGCTGTGAAGGTTCAGTGGTGATTGCCCATGGGTGGGGATCTCAGTTCCACTGTTACCATCTGTGGGCTCATGGGCTTGCGATTTCCAGACATCTGACCCCGTCAATTGTGTTCACCCACCCCATGTGTCATACACTGCCCCTGTATGCGTCTTGTCTGTCTTGTCTGTTTACCTTCCCAACCTACCTCCCCGGACATACCTACTTCCTCTACCTCACTTCCCACTCTCACCTGAAAAAAAAAAAAAGGGCAATCTGTACCCACAAAAAAATTACGCCCCATACATAGCTGCCCATTTTGCACACATGTCCATTGGACATGTAAGCTGATAATAAGAATTGGCAGTACAACATACTTTGTTGTCCTCACCCCTCTCCCAGGGGTGGAAGGTTTCAAATTTCACTCCAAATTCATTGCATATGCACAGCTGTTGCTGTTAAAGAAATGGGCAGCTATGGACCTTCCCTACACCTGTCCTGCACATCCCGAGCTTGCTTACCTACTGTCTGTCCCCCTTTGTGCCCCCTTTTTCACCACTTTCCTATCTTCCATTTTCTTTTCTTTAAAAGAAATTAGTGTGGGGGTTAGCGGGAGTAAGCACTTTTAAGCGTTAGTAAGCGGGTTTAAGCGAGTGTGCGCATGTGTACGCTTAGCTAAGCGTCGCTAAGCATCACACAAACCCGTGCAAACTACTTACAACTGCTTAAAAGTGCCTTAATCACTCTATGGCAGGGCCCTTGTTCTGCTGAGCAGCAAAAGAAAAAACTTCTGCCAGTCTCGAACCCCAGACCATTGACACAATAGACTGTATGAATTACCACTAAGCCACAGCAGATATACAAATAACTTGGTTCTGAAATAAATATATCATGCATTACAATGAGGGAATGTAAATGGAAATTAGGAATGGTATAACACAAATCATTTTCTGTGGGTCTTTACCAGCAGTGGTTGTGGAATTTCATGACATGACTGTGAAAGGAGAACCAGTCATCCTAGCAGGGAATAATGTTACAGTAGCACCTTACAAACACCACACAGTATCAGACCAGGATAAATACTGGCCACAGGAATACAGTGCAATAACCACATTTGTATGGCAGTTAATTGTGTAAGTGAGAAAAAAGTACATACTCCCATATATCCTGTGTTAGCATTTGGAGGGGTGCATACATGTCTACACTGAGATGTGTGTACTGGAAGCAGCAACATTCAGGTTTGAGTACAACATGCATATAAGTGGCTGCAACCCTAGCATCAGATAAGAGACATATACCAACCTTCAGAATGACACAATGGTGACCAGAGCAAACAAGCATGGACCCCATCTTGGAAAGCTGAAAGAGCTACGCCTACCTAACCTAGCATTTTATAGCAGTGGGCTGCAATGACAGTGAGTAATGCAATCACCAAACAGCAGGCTGCATGCAATTACTGAATGGTGGGCAGCAATTGGTACAGAGGCTGTCACATGCACAAGTGCAGATACCTAGAAAAGCAGGCTGTACCTGCAGCCCACACATGCAATTATATCATTGCAGGTGCTGTGAGATAGAGAGTGAGAGAGAGAGAGACACGGACACAGACACAGACTGAGACAGAGACAGAACAGAGTGAGAAACTGAGACAGAAAGTTAAATAGAGGTTGAAAACCCAAAACAAACCACCAATAAAAAAAAAACTACAAAACCGTAACACACGGAGCAGGGAAATACAAAGGTAAGGTATGTAGCTCACATGTATGTGTCGGCATGTTGTAGATCTTCCTGAATAGTACTCTACACACTGCAAATCATCCATGTGTGGCAGCAGTATGTATCTATCTGTATCTGCACATATGCATAGGGCAAGGGACATACTGCAACTGTTAGTGAAGGGTGGACAGATATCTGTCAGTGAAGGTTGATATGTGCATATATCCATGTAGGTCATAGTGTGTGGTCTAGAAAACAGCATGCAGTGCTCAGGAGCGGCCTTAGGTCAACTGGTGCCCTAGGCAAAAGGGCTCCATGGTGCCCCCTACCACACTTCCTGGTGCCCCCATCCTTGTCTTACTACACCACATAAATAGTGGAAAAGCACCCCTGCTAGAACGGCGCCCTAGGCGGCCGCCAAGTTGGCCTATGCCTAAGGCCAGCTATGGTAGTGTTGATATATGTCATGTGGTAGTTAAATGCTGTGAGACAGATTTGTCAGATCTGCTGTGTTACAGCCAGTGAGGCCTGCTAATGCTACAAGGGCTGAGGACACCCACATGCATTCTGTACAACACTGTACAATTTAATCACATACCTGTACATCCCACCATGAAAGGTGGACTGTACATGTGCCTATATGTACATCCATGTGTACAGCAATGGATGTGTACATGTATGTGTATAGATATGCATATATATATATATATATATATATATATATATATATATATATATATATATATATGTATATATATATATATATATATATATATATATATATATATATATATATATATATATATATATATATATATATATATATATATATATACATATAGAGTGAGACAGAGAGACACGGGGTCATATGTACCGCAACAGGTGTGTCGTGACCAAGGCATGGACTGTAGACAAGTGTTGATACTGCAGTGCCATTCCACCTTCCCAAAACAGTGTACCCATTAACTACCACATAGGTAGAGATCTACCTAACAGTGAAGGTGTGATAAGGGAACATGGGACACAGGTGGACAGTAGCCTCCGCTTTGACGAAGACAGTGCCACACTACACCTGTAATCTGTCTGTGTGGTATGTGTTATGACAACAGGTGTGTCAGCTGTGGAAGTATAGGGTAGAGTTCCCCTTTACTCATCACAATGGCCTGTGTGGTATGTACTTCACATGACAACTACACCAGGTGAACAGGCCACAGACATACCACCCAAAGGGTAATATTGGCCGCAAACAGATGCCCTATGCAGACTGACTCACAAAACCACAGCTACACTGTATTGCATACTGGCCACACAGAGGTTACCTCTGCCGGACATACAGAGGTATGTCACACCCATAGCTGGGTGACAACCACCATGGTAACATATCACAATCCCTCTGGGATACATGCTCTAGGGCCCTAAACCTTGTCAGCTCACTAAACAGCACATGCTGGAGGGATAGGTTCCTATCTCAGAGAAAAGACCACATAGCAATAGCAAACAAGGCTCCTCCTAGCAAATGTTATAAATAACCCTGATGATTGTGTGGGAGATTGGTAATACACCCCAGGAAACACCTCTGTGGTTCTGGTTGGCAGGGGCAAGTGAAATCAAAGTACATGTGTGTCAAAAGCCAGGGTAGCATATGGCTAGGCTGCTGTAGGCCCTAGGGCCAATAGCATATCACCTACCTATGACACTATGCACTTACACATGTACTTAATGCAATAGCTGCTATGTGAGGTTGAATAAGTGTAACGCTGAATGTGTGCAATGTCTGCAAATGTGTGATAGCTTAGTGTGATATTGTATCTGACATGGTAGTGCCTATCCTAGCTGTGAGGACAGCAACTGATCTGTAATGTACTGTTAGGCAGACATAGTAGTATGACATATGATGTGACGTAGTTCTCCGTTGACGAATGTGGTGTCTGATTGTAGGCTAAAGCAATACATGTATGCTTAGTGAGTGGCACTGCTGGTGAATCCATCACCAATATGAACTGTAGTACTACCTGAAGCTGTAGGCCTAAACAGCACAGTATGGTGTGTGTTCCCATTGCTTGGAAACACTGTCATGTGTGTTTCCTGTAGTCTGCACAGAGGACAGAATACAGGCATAAGGGTGTGTAAGTAGTGGCACACAGTACCGTATGGTACACAGGTAATGCTCATCTGTGTTGGCATACAGTGGTGCATTGTATGTTTGTCTGATGTGTGTGTAATTATGCCTGTACAATGGCTGCAATCATATGTGTGTTACAGGGTAAACGTGAGTATCCAGCAACATATATACTCTTTTACAGCAGTATGCCACCTATAGTAACAACTGTACACATCTGTTAGGCAGGGCTATGGCATCAATGACTAGGGTGGTTGATTGGTACTACTGTACCTGTACTTTACATCCATTGCAATGGATGACATCTCTATTCATGCATTGGTGTGATATACACCCCTGTCTTGAGGTTGTGCAATGTGTCACAAACAGTGTGTCGGGTAGTGTTGTATAGTGGTGTGATATATAGAGTGTGCCAGGCAGTGTTAGTTAGTTGTGGCCTGAGAACCAATAAGTGGTATTGAATGTGTGTAATCTCTGACAGACAATAGGATGGTATATATGTCAGTAAAGTGATATCTGTGGGTAAAGGTGTAAAGTGTGCCACAGGACACTCTCACACATATTGTTCATATCTTTTTCAGCCAGATGGCCCACCAACGCAACCCAGCGTACACAGCGGATGAAGAAGAGGTGATACTGAAAAGCCTATTGCAGCAGTACACAATGCTGTTCTCCAGAAGCAGCCAGCACCAGCAGGAGCAGACTGCACTGTGGCAGGAACTTGTTTGTTGGGTAAATGACATAGGCATGCATAACCAGACATATGAGCAGGTACTCCATCACTGCAGTGATTTAATTAGACAAGTCCGGCGGCGTGCGTCTGATATCCAAAGACAGCAGCTTGCCACAGGTGGTGGGGTGGCCATTCATTCCCCCCCCTCACCAGAGTAGAGGAGCTGCTCCTAAGTGTGGTGGCTCTTGGACAACAGCTACATCAACCTCTGACATGTGTTGTAATGGAGGCCGGAGCCACCCAGCACATCCACCTGGAGCAAGCAGGTAACATGCCTTATCTGTAGACTACAGTTAACTGTATTGTTAGATTATGTCTACGTGAGATGTGTACTGTGTGTTTAGCAGTTCCGCTGCCTAGTGTTGTGCAATACGGATAGTTTGAATAATATCTCTACACCTGTGACTGTTGACTGTTGTTGTACTGCAGTTTAGCATACCCACTGTAGCAATGCCACAGTTGTGGCCACTGACAAACTCTCTCATATTCTCATAGGTCCCTCTGGTGTGATGGCAGGGCAGCTGATCCATGCTGGTGAGTGTGTTATACCTGCAATGTTGGTAATAAAATATGCATGTCATAGGTGAGGTGTAGGCCATATACACGTAACACACCTATGCATAATGCATGCCATGCATGTTTTCTGTGAGACGTTGCACAGCTCAGTAATGTCAGTAGCTGCCTCAATGACATGCAATACACAGAGCATGACACACAGTTGTGGCAACCCCGTACTGCACATTGGATAGGCATAGTTGCAACACCTGTACACAACATAACACATTTATCACATGCAGTACACAAAGTCATGCTACATATGGCATAAACACACACCCGCTGTAAGGTCACACTTCAGTATCCCACATGTCATCCACACACACATGATGTACCTCAGGGGTACAGGCCTATCATGGGGCTGTGCAACACTCTTCAACACATAACACAGTCATGTTAGGCAATGCTCCCTATTGGGCACCTCATACACCCATGTACAAAGTGGCTGTGTAATAGTGAACGTAGCCACGGCACTGCAGTTCAGGTACAGCATGCTAGGTGGTGGTCTGTCACACAGTAGTAGCCGTGAGTGACCACAAGATGCATGATGATGATGATGGCACATGGTACTACACCCCATCCGGTTACAGTGACCACAGTACTACACATAGCAGTCTTTGCTGTGCACCTCATTGCTCTGTGTGTGCAAACATATGCACCTATACACACTATGCATAGCATGTTGTGTGTGTGCTTACATATGCCAGTATGCACATTTTGTACAGCAGTCGCCATCTGTACAAAGAGTCACATATATGTCCTGGAATGCTATTGGGTGTATAGGTCACATGACACACATTGGGTATGTGTGGTGTTTAATGTTGTAGTTGTGTAGCATGCCATGTCATGGCTGGCACTGACATATCTGCAATATGTCCCACACTCACCATAACCACTGTACAATGTCCATGTCGAGCATTGGGATTCCTTCATGTCTACATGCACCACTCATCCCATGTCTGTACATTGCATGCATTTGCTACACCTGTGCCCACTATTATGTGCTATGGACACAGACACTGTCATCAGACATGGCAATCTATGTGTCACACAGATAACACATGCAGCCATGGTATGTATACCATTGAGTGATGGTGCACATGACATTGCAGAGCAGATAATACTTGCACAGCAATGTTGTGTCCATGTGCACATTGTGTTCCAGGGTGTAGCCAATCACTGAACAACTACACACATGCATCAAAGCCATGTATAATGTCATTAGATAGGGCTGTCTACACTTGCACTGCATGGTGTTGAGCAACACATGGTCTGCATGCTGACACGTGTGTGGTGACTGTTTGCCTTGTGATACAGTCACCCACCATCACCCACTATTGTGTATGTGTTGGATTGCTGGTGTGTGTGTGTGTGTGTGTGTGTGTGTGTATGTGCTGTGGTGAGCAGTGTATTTCTGTGCATGTGTGCATGTGTGCATGGGTTCATGTGTGCATGTGTCCATGTGTTCATGTGTGTATGTGTGCATGTGTTCATGTGTACATGGGTGCATGTGTGCATGTGTACATGTGTGCATGTGTACATGTGTTAATGTGTTCATGTGTGCATGTGTTCATGTGTTCATGTGTGCATGTGTGCATGTGTTCATGTGAGCATGTGTGCATGTGTGCATGTGTGCATGTGCGCATGTGATCTAACATCATGTACAGATTGTAAAGTGTGTTTCCTGTCTTCCTTCCACAGGTGCTGAGTTAGGGGTGGCTGAATGCAGCAGGGAACCTGATGTCACTGCCACTAATAGATGATGAAACATGTATTGTGGCACAGGAAGGTCTGACAGGGTCTGTCGTTGGTCAACCAATTGACAGTACACAGCGGTCAACCCCATCTATGCATACACTCATGCTGCCAATACATCCCTCGTCACCAATGGCCTTAGCTGAGGGACAACATACAGTTGGCATTGACCAGGAGAGTGTGGTACCTATGGCACGTGTATCCCCTCACAGCAGCCATAGCCAGATTACTGGAATGGTACCACATAGGCAGATGTCCAGGGGTTCTCGGGGGAGCACCACTGGTCGTATTGCCCCTGGCAGATGTGCCCCCGGAGGTATTACAACCTCCAGTATGTTCCGTGCTGTAATGCAGGCACAGGCACGTATGGAACGGTACACCCAACAGGGACTAAGGGTGCAGAGGGCGCATTACACTGCTACCAATGACAGCAACCGTGACCTTGCCGGTGCCATCTGGAATTACACCAAGGTCATTGATAGCCATTGGAGGGAGACATTAGATGTCCACCACAATGTGTTAGCCATGAGCCAGGACTGTGCAGGATGGATGAGAAGCCGGCGCAGATGCATGCCAGCAACAGCATCAGCTGGCAGTCGTCGTGGACGGACCATGGATCACAGCCACTCCCATAGTGGCAGTACCAGCCCCAGCAATGCTGGGGCTGGCCTGTCCATTGACTATCCTACTAGACCACGTGCACGTGGCACTGGCCAGTCCCAGCAGGGACATGGGTCCAGTCATCATACCTCTGCCTCTGATGATAGCACCCAGTCAGTGTTGGTACCCGATACTGCCCGTAGCACCCCTGCTAGGCACAGGTACTGTGTCCATGGCCAGAGACAGTGATCTGTACGGCCTAGCAGGTACAGTCTGTGGCTGTTCCCACAACCACCCGTATATGGCAGCCACATGGTGGAGTTGTGTGCATGCAGACACACACACATTTACCATACAACTAGGGCTCACACATACACACACACATTACATCAACATTGGCCCATGCAGTACTGTTGTCCCTCACACACACACACACACACACACACACACACACACACACACACACACACACACACACACACACACACACACACACACACACACATACACACACAGACATGCCGATTGGATGGGTCAATGTCGGGCTCTGGCAAACCTACAACACACCCTGTGCATATGATGACACCTGTGCCACCTCCTGTCATCTGTAACATTGATGCAGGAACAGGCTTACATGGTTCTGATGCACAGGGTGACATTATAGCAGTGTAGCAATAATAACAAGTTGCCAACAGGAAAGTGTAATGATATCCTTGTAGGTATATCTGAGCAGGCATTATGCATCACAGCTGTGATAGTCATTGTAGCATTGTTTACACCAGTGTTAGGTCTGAGTATGTATTGTCCACCCAAGTGCCACTTGGCTGAAGTGTACAGTGTTGCCAGCATGTGTTAGTGAGTGGACAGTACGTGTGTGATGTGTGCATTACAAATTAGCGGTTGTACATCTGTGAACATGGTGTGTGCGCACTGTCTGCATGTACGTGCATAGTGGACACGTGGGATGTGCGACATACCCTGTTCTACACATTGTTAACTTCTCATGGTATTTTTTGATGGCCAGTATGCATTCTACTGCAGATATGTACTAACATGGGTACACGTGTGTATGACATGGGTTGGCACTATGCTGTGGGTGATACTGTTGATATCTGTCAATGATCTGCAGTCTGGTAGTATACACCACCTCAACAGCATGACTATCACCAATCATTAGATGATGTCCTGACAAATGACTCATAGTTTTAGGGAACTCAGTAACAGTTGGATCCTTCCAGTACTATACTATAACAGTAACCAGTGGTATTGACCGCCACTCATTCCTGGGACCACACCTATGTGGCATATAGCCCTCTTAGGTACATGCAAACACACTAGGGATATGTCCATCCACATCTGGAAATGCATGCATTGGCCTACACTGCATTCCCTGGATGGGACGCATATCCTACACAAGGGTATCATACAGACAGATATCTGTTGTCCAATACATGCTGTATAGCAGTAAGCCATCTATGGCATAGTCATCCACATTTACTATACATACTATACCGACAATACCACATAGGTGGTAGCCCTGAACATATATGTTGGGTACCAATGTGTACAGACAGACACGTGTTATGTCATCTGTCCCTTGGTATCCACATATCCATAGGTATTGTGGGGTCCCTCTGTGTTTCACATAACACATTAGGGGCCTGCATGCATATCCGCAGGGCTGGTGTACACCTATAATGACTGTCCATTATTGCCAGTCGTTGTTGTGTATGAACATGTCTGACATATACCCCGGCAATTACCCTCACACACAGTACTCTATAGTACGTGTCATGGGTGTGTGTGGCAGAGATGTCCATGGCCACGGATCACTACATTGGCCGGGCTTGACGCATACATACATATGTGTCCTATGATCTGAGAAGCAGCAGCACAATCTGTCGAAGGTTACAAATGTATTCATGTAGTATGCAGGCTTCACACCTATGTACTGATTGAGGTCACATGTACACAGATTTATTTGACATGCAGATACCCGATGTGTGCAATGCACATACTGTTTGAAATATATGTCGTACCATAGTAAAAGCAAAACCCACACTGATCACCTGTGGCGCACACACTCTCAGCGTTTGCAGGACTCAAACCCCTACCTAACTATGTTATGATACTAGAGAGATACGTATTAACACAGCACGCTATATGCAATACTGGGTGGTTTCTCTTCTTCTTGAACATTTGTAGGATGCTGACATCATCGAACTTTCCAAAGAGGGATGTACCTCTCTTAATGCATTTTCCCAGTCTCCGAAAAGGCTACTCCTCTCAAAAGAAAGCACCCACATACTTGGCATTTGCAGGACTCAAACCACTACCTAATTATGTTATGATACTAATGAAATATGCATTAACACAGCGTGCTACATGCATTACTGGGTGGCTTCTGTTCTCCTTGAATATTTGTAGGATGCTGACATCATCAGACTTTCCAAAGAGGGATGTACCTCTTTTAATGTGTTTTCCCAGTCTTCAAAAAGGCTACTTCGCTCAAAGGAAATCACACACACACACACACACACACACACACACACACACACACACACACTTGGCATTTGCAGGACTTCAACCCCTACCTAACTATGTTATGATACTAGAGAGATATGCATTAACACAGCACGCTATATGCATTACTGCATGGTTTTTGTTCTCCTTGAATATTTGTAGGATGCTGACATCATCAGACTTTCCAAAGAGGGATGTACCTCTTTTAATGTGTTTTCCCAGTCTCCAAAAAGGCTACTCCTCTCAAAGGAAATCACACACACTTGGCGTTTGCATGACTCAAACCCCTACCTAACTATGTTATGATACTGGAAAGATACGCATTAACATGGCGCATTATATGCTTTACTGGGTGGTTTCTGTTCTCCTGGTATATTTGTAGGATGATGACACCATCAGACTGGACATGGTAATGTGTGTACACATTTTTATGCAATCCCAGGAATGATCCATGTAGGTCTGCAGGTATCAACAGCTTGTACAGGACCCAGTGAGTCTCACCTTGTGTGATCTATCTGTGGACACATTGACATCCCTTCATATGTCAACACATATCTATGCACAGATTGTTGGTTTTGTGGATATGACATGTGTCTGTGATGTTGATGAAGAGCTGTTCAAAGTCTATGTGGAACATGTGTAGCTCTGTTCCATGATGTATGTCCTGGGTGGCTGCCTTGCAGATGGTGTAGCATGCTTGGGAACCATGATCTGCACATGAACATACCACAGTTGGTAGGGTTGTGTGTTTGTCGGTTTCCAATAGCTCTGTTTATGACTTCTGCCATGATGCACTCCATGACCTTACAGATCAGACTTTATAGGCTTACTGGACTATACTTCCCATGGTGTGTTGTGCACCCACACATGTGGGGAGTGCCATATGTTGCTGTAACACATTTGACGGTTCCAGGTCCTGTGGAGTGGGTGAGGCTCAACAGACTGTTCAGGTGCAGGGTCTGTTTGTTCTGTAGTGCATGCATGACACATATTGGGAAACAATGTAATCCAATTGCTGCCATGCTTTTGGCTTTGGGAGGAGCTGCTCAGCCATTCTACATGTGATATCTCCTGGTATGATGTCAGGATCTATCGTCAGTGGGAGATGGGTATGTATACAGGATGTCGGCAATGTCAGTAAGGTACAGTTGCCCCTGACTCAGCACATATATGCGTGCACATTACTATTTATTACATAGCTGAAGGACATGTCATGGTTCTCAGTCTGGACTCCTTCTCTGCTACTCTTTACAAAACACCGACAAACCTGAGCACTAATCCCGGTTATACTCTTTTACACACTTAACACCTTACTGATCCTTTGTGATCAAGCTACAGAGTATGTCATCATAATACACTGGCATGTCCAGGGGTCGGTTTCATGTGTACTCTCCCGTCCAGCTAGTGAATATTGTGGTTATTGAGGGTCACTGAGTGAAGTAAAGAAACCCAATTTTATTAAACGTTAAATCAACCACGCTTTTCGTTGATGAAAAGCGTGGTTGATTTAACTTTTAATAAAATCGGCAGGTTTTAACCTTGGCTCAGTGGCGATTTTCAATAGTTCGTTTTCAGTGTTTTTGGTGAATATTGTGGTTATGACACAATGTCACATCTGCCTCATGTACACAGACAACCCTCTCCTCCTCACATCACACTCACATATATGTGGGAGATGTAGCAATATTGACATACAGGACGCTGAGCTCTCTCGACCCATGACTGGCATAGTCTATCAGGTGGTGAGGGTGACCACACACACCACATAACAGTCTCAAATACACCGATAGTGACAGTAAACAAACCACATTATCACACATACACATATTCGGAGGCTCTACATACACTCTGCCTAAGCAGCAGAGACTTCCAAAGCAGACACACATACAACTGCTACCCCACTACAATGCCCACATGTCACACAGTTCACAATGTCAGTGTGCCACACAGTCATTGCCCTTTGGGCTAAACAACACACCTGATACACTTGTTATAGGTGACACTTAATGTCAAACACACAGTCATCCCACTCACCAGGCCAAACAAGGGAATAGTCACTTTGAGCTGTCTCTCAGGTGCCAGGATCCGCCACATAACACATGCACTCAGGTCACCCCAAAGCAAGTCCAGGACTGGCTCCATCATTGTCCATGCTGGTGCGTATAACCTCAGATGTTCCTCCCTGGACCACATGACATGAAACATAGAGGAACTCTGTGATCATGTAGCCCAGCCCAGTATTACCCTGACCTTGTCTAGCATCTTACACTCACCAAGTATGATGTCACAGTATACCAACAAACTGATCACGCTTAACAGTTGGCTAACATATTAGTGTTATTCAAAGGGGATACAGTGTCTGTCACCCTGGGGTGACATGCTCGACATGCCACGTAGCTTCCCTATGGACAGCTTGCACCTGTCACCCTTGGACTTTTGAATACTGGCTAGGGCACTTCCTGCCACCATACTGCCCTATGTAAGCAGGGCTCAAAGGACAGAACCACCTCCATAGACATTACAGAGTACACGACACTGAGGGTAATGCTGCTCAACACCAGATGTATTACCCTCAAATTGCGCCCACTCAGGAATCTCCTCAGTATGGAGGATAGCAATATCTGTGCACTAACAGACACATGGTTCAGGATCCCACATGCACACCAGCACTACCAGGTTGTATTTCGTACCATGCTTTTTGACCACATAACTCAGAATGGCCAACACAAATAGGGGGAGTATCCATATACATCACAGATACACATACCTCCGGGTTGGTAGCACTGAACAATGCATCACAGACCATACATATGCACCTAACATTGTGCAAATCTGCCTTTTGGTTTGTTGCCTGCTACAGACCACACTCGCCAACACAGCAACCTCACTCAGCTTTCCTGGGAACATTGGACCATATGAAGGTCTCCCCAAACACCATTATATTGGGTGATGTCAAATACCCACACATTGACTGTGGATAGTATTCAGGCCCCAACACCCTCACCCAACAGTTGCTACTATTTGTAAACTCATATGCTATGGCACAACCGGTCACCACACCCACAAGAGGGGACAACATATTGGACATGGTCATCACCGACATGGGGACTCTATGTTCCACACCTGCGATATACCCCTCATTGGTAAGGGCAGAACATACTTTATCTCACTGGGCATCCATATCCCGTCCCCACACCCATCCTGGGTAATCTTGGTGAACTTTCCAAAAGCAAACGTCACACTCCTCCGAACCACGGTGGTATCTTTCAGAGACCCTGGGTCAGTGGTAAGTATGGCTCAGACTGCTGAATCCTTTACATACACATTCTATGGACACCTAGTGGACCGTATGGGTCGTTACATCCAAAATAACAACTGGACTCACTCCTCCAATGGCAGTGGACCTGTTTGGTAGACCCCAGCCATTAATACACTTTACAACAAATAGAGGAAGCTACTACATGATAGAGCACAATCCCAGACAGGGAAGGCATCTGTGATCTGTACTAGCAGACTGCTACAATCACTCGGGTATTTATGTCAGGCACGCTTCTAATGGACAATTGCATCAGACACGTCGGACACTCACAAGGCCTTCTTCAGTTAATTTAGGTACCTGGCTGGACACTCACTGATATGCTGTGTGTTACTGCATACTGACTAAACATACCCTGAACCCACTGACATTGCCATCATCCTGGCAAACAGGTTCAGTGCAGATGTGTCCCCCCATCCCCCCTAAGGTGGTACTGTCCATACCAATAGAGTGTAACCTCCCAGACATCATGAGTAAACAGGTGAGTGCTGCCCTCCCAACAGCAGACAACACAGCATCAATGGGACCAGATGGTGTCCCTGCCTGTGTTGTACACAGCCTTCATGACAGACGTAACACTCACATTATGTCACTGTTCGATATAAGAGTTACTGCAGGATATGTACCCACGGAATGGCATACAGCGGTAGTGGTCCCGCTCCACTGAATACTGCCACAACAGACCACAGACAATATTGGCCTAAAAGGCTAACTAGCCTGTTCTGCAAAGCTATGGAGTGTATTGTAATGGGGCTCATGCACATAGACATGGGAAACCTACAGACATTGGGTCCTATACATTACAGCATTGTTGTGGGCAGATCTTGCCTGTTGGACCTGTTCATATTCTTTCAACAGTTACCAGGTCCATCAGTGCTGGGACGGTTGTCCACACAGCCTGCCTGGACCTTGCACAACTCTTCAACACAATACCCCACTCGGCCATTATGCATATGCTCACCAGCATCAATATCGACACATATCTGACACGATGGATTGCTACCTGGATCAGGGATAGCACCCACATGCTCAGTGTTGCAGGTGCCATGTCTGACTATACACCAGTTACACATGGCATCCCACAAGGCTCAGTCCTGGGACCTCTCTTGTTCAGTATATATTTGTGTGATGTACAGGCTATCACAGGAGGGATATGGCTGCCCATGTTCGCAGATGACTGCAAACTGGGTGCCATAATCAGCTCTCCTGCTGGCACATGCATACTCATACAGGGTCTCACAGAGATAGGTTGACTGGTGCCTGAGCCCTGGCCCATGGCTACATGCCATTAGTTGCATAGTCATCCCCTTTGAGGATGACAAGATGCCCACACATTACCACATAGGTTATAATCCATTACATACAGTAGTAGTTGTTACAGGTTTGGGGACACGACCTGTTCATACTCTTGCCTTTGACAATCCTATTGCCATAGTGGTTAGACAGTACGTCTACATAGCCCACCATATCCCACATGGTTTCACATGTTGATCACATGTGGTCATTGTGCCCCTATACTCTTAACGACCATGCTTGGTTACTATGCGACATTTAGGATGTACCTTACCTGACACCTGCAGCAACTGTAATGGCCACAAATGTTACTTTTCGAGCAGATGTAGGGACTCACACAGATACCCTGCACAGTTCCGATACAGTAACTCCAGCTCTACTCAGTCACTTACCACCTACACGGATGTGTTGTGTGCCTGTAGTTGAAGGCAATATCTGACCCAGAATTACTGGACATGCTCCACCTCAGGATATCTGACTCCCTTGGTGCTACACACTCCAGGGACATATACCTCAGCACTGATGTTAAAAGGACATGCTGAGGGGACAGATTATTATCAGAAAGCCTCCACTCACTTCGGAGTGTAGTCCCAGTTTTGCACAGGTAGAGCCACCCACTGACCACCTACAGGTGACATCTTGACAAGTGGATGGGTGATCACATGTTTACCCATGGGATAGCTTCTGGGTCCCTGCTAGACAGAGGCACAATACAATGAACATAAATGGGCTATCTTGTGTGACCTACTATTCACAGGCACAGTGTTCTGATTTGACTGGGTTGCAGAAGCCAAACACACTCTGGCTATGCTTGTATATGCCCTAGGGCAGATAGCCTAGTATCAACCTCTGAACCTATGATAATTTTCATGATGCACAATGTTTATTGCTGATACTGTTTGCAGGTTTTTATCATCTTTGCTTAGGTATCTGCAGAACATATTTGCTTATGGCAGGGTTCCACTATATTATATATGTGTCTGTTGTCATATAAGTGAGTGTACAGGGCAGATTGCTGTGTAGTGAGAGGTTCCTGGGTTAACACATGCAACTGCCTGCTATGTGTGGCTCAGTGCTGTACTCCAACATGGCTTCCTGGGTTGACACATGCAACTGCCTGCTATGTGTGGCCCAATGCTGTACTCCAACATGGCCTAAGTGTGTGAGCATGCCCAGTTCAGACTGTCAGTGTTCTGTTGCCTGACATTTGTCTCATGTATTCAAGTGTGTGAGCATGCCCAGTGGGACCTTTCAGTATGTTGCTGTCTGAGGTCCACTACATTTGTTGATGTATGTCTACATGTCCAATATTAACATTTGTACTGTGTGTGTTGAAAGTCAGGTTCTATTCTTACTGCAGGACTCACCTTTGTGTTATAACTCGACAGGGATTATGCTGTGCCTGCAGGGTTTCCATGAAATACTTTGTATAGACTTATCAACATTTCTTCATACAGGCTAACCACTGCACTACTGTCATGGTTTAGTGGTTCAGTACTATAGTGCACAGTATCCTGGGTTTGAGGCCCATTGCCACTTATATTTTCATACTGAGCAGACCAGACTGCTTAGGGGCCAGTACAGCAAATATGAGCATGTTGGCTTTTGTTCAGCTATGCCCTACCTAGACCGAGCTTGTCCAACATTGCTCAATATTAACCATCACTGCTGGACATTGGCCAATATTACTCTACATTGACCACATTTGTAGTAGTTGGTGTGTGCGATTTTGTTTACATTGACTTCATGATGGTAAATGCTGTTTAGCACTGCTTTATATTGCTTAACACATGGCAATCATGCCTCAGGTGTTGATGCAGGGCTGCCTATGTCGGGTGCACATACAACACTCCCTATAGATGTTTGAAAGCAGGTAGTGCCAATGTAGGCATCCCTTTTACTATATGTGCGGGACAGAGAGAGGTATCATTTCCAGAGTTCCTACTGAGCCAGTGTATGTGCTATGCGTTGCCTCTCTGACAAGGCCAAAGCATACTGGGCATGCCTCCTTCTGCCTACTGGGGCAGGCTCAGGTTGATCCTCCTCTGAGTCACGCTCTGCCTGTGATGGCCTTGGCAATGGTGGGGGGCTGTTTGGCCCAGGCCTATGCTGTTCCTGCTGCAGCTGTTTTTGCAGGATCATATTATGTAGCATAGCACATACCATGACAATTTGGGTACATGTAGTTGGTGAGTACTGCAAGGCTCCACCAGATGTGTACAGGCACCGGAACCATGACTTGAGCAGCCCAAACACATGCTCGATTACATTTCGTGTTTGTGCGTGTGCCTCATTATGGCGTTCCTGTTAAGGTGTGTGTGCGTTTCTGATGGGTGCCATCAGCCACGGCTCCAGTGCATAGCCAGCATCCCCCACTAGGTGACCATGTGGGGTGTCCCCATTGGCAAATGTCTGGTACAGCTGCGTCAGATGCCAGATATGGGAATCATGGTAGCTTCCAGGGCAGCCAGCACACACATTCAGTATTATGCCCTGGGCATCACACATGACCTGGCAGTTGATGAAGGGGAAGCCCTTGCAGTTGAAGTAGACCCTACCCCGCTCACCGGCTGGTGCTTTGATGCATATGTGCGTGCAGTCTATTGCACCACTACCTCAGGGTATTCCGCTATTTGCTGGAAGAGATGCATATTGCTGGCCAATACCTCACGGGAATTGGGGAAATATACATGATCACTGACATGTGCTGACATGGCATCCAGGTACTGGAGCAGTACCCTGGATGCTGATGCCTGTGATATCCCCATCATATCACCAGTTGGTCTCTGGAAGGTACCTGTTGCTAATATTCTTAGGCCAACACATACCTTAGTTTCCACTGGGATGGGGTTCCCCTCTGTTGGTTCTATGTGTGAGGCGTGGCCTGCACAGCTCAACAATTTGTTGCAAGAGGTCTCTGTCCACTCTATAGTGCTCCACTATCTCCATGTAGCTCATGTAGCCCCTGGTAGGTAATCCTGGGCCTGTACACACTTCTCCCTCTCCTCACTTTGGGTTGTCCAGCAGCATTTGCATTATCACCACCCTCAGCATGTTGCATATGTCGCCTTATAACAGCAATGGCAGCCCCTAACATCTTTTGTCTCAGTGAAGCCTTTTCAGTTTTCACTTCTATTAGCTTACTGCAGTGTTGCAGTGTCTCTTGAGAGAAACATAATGGACTGTTGTTTGCAGAGTTTTAAGTGCTGGGCTGGGCTGGGCTAGTGTTCTGTCTGGGTAATTGCCTGATTCTGATTGTTTTCACCTGCTAGCTCTGCTAGTACTCCCTGGTAACTTCAACTATTTGGTGTGCTTCCTATTTCCTTACTGTTTCCTCAAGGGGGGAGCGCCGCGCACACAAGTGCAAACACGTGCACAGCAGCTAACACACACACACACACATGCTTCCATGGACTAAAGCTTGCTTAGTCTTCTTAAAAATGTGCGCACACTGGTGCAAATGTGCTTACAACTGTTTACACAGCCTTACATATGCTTACTCAAGCCTACACGTGCACGCACACGCTTACACGTGCGCACACTGTCTTACTCGGGTTTACTGGAGCACATACGCGGGCATGCACGCTCAGCAAGAAACTTTGGTGTTATCCACGGCATACACCTTCGATTTCATGACTTTACCTGGCCTACCTGTTGACACACCTCTTTCACTATTATGTAAATGTAAGCTGACACATGACACTCTGTTCCAATGAGCTTCACTCCTTTCATACATACCCCCCTCATGATGTCACCTATCTTCTACTCTGTTACTCCCCTTATCCTACTCCTACACTCCACTGACTGTGCTCATTTGCTATGTAAACTTGTGATTCACTATCCTAACTCTCATTTGCATAGGATTGCCTACTAATGCTTAGTTACATATCTTAGACTGAGCTTCCCCCCTTAGCAACCTCTACTCGGTGGCCATGTTGTCTTCAGCCTGCCATTCCCTTGCATTGTAAATTCATTTTACCTATCAAATCCACATTTGTGGATCTTAATTATTAATTTTCTGCTTTTTAGGGTGCAGCTCATTTGCGCGGTGCTGCGCTACGGTTAAACCCCAGAGATTGGGATAATTTGCATCACTTCCCGTTGCCAATGGCCATATTTTTGGCCATTGGCATGCTTCCTCCTGTAAATGCCTGCTTTTTTTTCCAGCTGACATGGCTCCGTTTTGCTATTTGCAGAACCGTACTCAGTTATCAACTGAGTACATTTCTGCAAATAACACTACTCCTACTCGGACAGGTTCGGGTTTCCTGGATCGCAAATTTACCTCATTTGCATAGCTTTCACCTGCAGTTGAGGTAATTTGCATATCCCAGCCTTGTCCGTGTAGGACTAGTTTGCAGAGCTCAGTTGCACGCCCCTACCGGCTGTTCCTAGATTGCTCAGCAGACATGTTGGCTGCATGGAGTCTTACTCTACTCTAAGACTCCGTGCAAGCCTTCATGAATCCAGCCCAGTATGCACACTAACAGGTTTGAACAGTGTTTATGGTAAATGGGGAGAAATATCTAAGTAATGAGACACTGGAATGGCTGTGGAGGGGGGCCTGCTGCCACCGGGGGTAGCTGCTGTGGAGGCCTATATCCATTACCCTGCCTTGGGCCTCATTTGACCATGATCCAACTATGGTCATAGTCACAATCGGAGATGCAGTTGGAGGTGCCAGTCAGATGACTGGATTCTAAAATATTGAATAGCTCTTCTGATAGCATCATGTTTCAGAAGGCTGTTATGGGAAGACTGACAGAGATGTGTCATCAGTCTCTTTGAACAATGGGGGGAAATAAGAAGAAAGAAGCTTAAATTGTCAAGGATTTTGTACTGCTGCACAAGCACTACTTGAAATAATTTCAGCCCAGTAGCCATGAGAGCTGAAGAGTCTTTCATTACAGTCAGTGTGTGAACTGTACTGCTGAGAGTGTGAGGTCATTTTTGTGTGTGTTTTATTTCAGTTCTGCCAGGAAAAGATAATGGAGCAGTCCTTCTCATCAGAAAATCCTGTACTGTCAAAGCAGTAATTAGATAACCTTAATGTGCGACACAATTTAATTATTTTATTTCTAAGTGCATTGTTAGTGAATCTTTTACATTATTAGGGATGTTTTATTGTACAGTGTATTCTGCATCATGCAGTTAGTTTTATTTGGCATGTTAAAACTTTCATCCAGTCTGTTCTCCAGAATTAGAGCAGCATTATTTTTGCTTGTGTTTTATGGCATATGAACTTTGAATATCTCTTGAATATTAATTATCTAATATGTTTTAGTCTCTCCTTGTTTGATAGAGCTGCCACTAACATGCAAACGAGTTGCATACTATATTGTGTAAACTTCTAAGTGTAATACTATTTTATTTAGTTTCTGTCAAGAGGCAAACTGGAATTTCTTTGCAGTCTGCATACAAATGAAACAGACAGGACAGCGAAAACACCACCAGTTGTGTAATATGTGCTTGTTTAGTATTGTTTGGCCATCTTTAATTTTGAATGGAAGTAGAGCAAGACTTAATCCTTGTGCCCTCCCTGTATAAATTAGTGTTTATCACAGGTTATCATGATCCTTGTGCCCTCTCTATATAAATTAGTGTTTATCATAGGTTAACACAATCCTTGTGCCCTTTCTATATAAATTAGTGTTTATCATAGGTTAAGATGATCCTTGTGCCCTCTCTATATAAATTAGTGTTTATCATAGGTTAACACGATCATTGTGCCCTCTCTATATAAATTAGTGTTTATCATAGGTTAACACAATCCTTGTGCCCTCTCTATATAAATTAGTGTTTATCATAGGTTAACACAATCCTTGTGCCCTCTCTATATAAATTAGTGTTTATCATAGGTTAACATGATCCTTGTGCCCTCTCCATATAAATTAGTGTTTATCATAGGTTAACATGATCCTTGTGCCCTCTCTATATAAATTAGTGTTTATCATAGGTTAACACGATCCTTGTGCCCTCTCTATATAAATTAGTGTCTATAATAGGCTAGCACAATCCATGTGCCCTCTCTATATAAATTAGTGTTTATCATAGGTTAACACGATCCTTGTGCCCTCTCTATATAAATTAGTGTTTATCATAGGTTAACACAATCCTTGGGCCCTTTCTATATAAATTAGTTTTTATCATAGTTTAACATGATCCTTGTGCCCTCTCTATATAAATTAGTGTTTATCATAGGTTAACACGATCATTGTGCCCTCTCTAAATAAATTAGTGTTTATCATAGGTTAACACGATCCTTGTGCCCTCTCTATATAAATTAGTGTTTATCATAGGTTAACACGATCCTTGTGCCCTCTCTATATAAATTAGTGTTTATCATAGGCTGACACGATCCTTGTGCCCTCTCTATATAAATTAGTGTTTATCATAGGTTAACACGATCCTTGTGCCCTCTTATATAAATTAGTGTTTATCATAGGTCAACACGATCCTTGTGCCCTCTCTATATAAATTAGTGTCTATAATAGGTTAACACGATCCTTGTGCCCTCTGTATATAAATTAGTGTCTATAATAGGTTAACACGATCCTTGTGCCCTCTCTATATAAATTAGTGTTTATCATAGGTCAACACGATCCTCGTTCCCTCTCTATATAAATTAGTGTCTATAATAGGTTAACACAATCCTTGTGCCCTCTCTATAAAAATTAGTGTTTATCATAGGTTAACACGATCCTTGTGCCCTTTCAATATAAATTAGTGTTTATCATAGGTTAACACAATCCTTGTGCCCTCTCTATATAAATTAGTGTTTATCATAGGTTAACACAATCCTTGTGCCCTCTCTATATAAATTAGTGTTTATCATAGGTTAACATGATCCTTGTGCCCTCTCCATATAAATTAGTGTTTATCATAGGTTAACATGATCCTTGTGCCCTCTCTATAGCAATTAGTGTTTATCATAGGTTAACACGATCCTTGTGCCCTCTCTATATAAATTAGTGTTTATCATAGGTTAACACGATCCTTGTGCCCACTCTATATAAATTAGTGTTTATCATAGGTTAACACGATCCTTGTGCCCTCTCTATATAAATTAGTGTTTATCATAGGTTAACACGATCCTTGTGCCCTCTCTATATAAATTAGTGTTTATCATAGGCTGACACGATCCTTGTGCCCTCTCTATATAAATTAGTGTTTATCAGAGGTTAACACAATCCTTGTGCCCTCTCTATATAAATTAGTGTTTATCATAGGTTAACATGATCCTTGTGCCCTCTCCATATAAATTAGTGTTTATCATAGGTCAACATGATCCTTGTGCCCTCTCTATATAAATTAGTGTCTATAATAGGTTAACACGATCCTTGTGCCCTCTCTATATTAATTAGTGTCTATAATAGGCTAACACGATCCTTGTGCCCTCTCTATATAAATTAGTGTTTATCATAGGTTAACACGATCCTTGTGCCCTCTCTATATATATTAGTGTCTATAATAGGTCAACACGATCCTTGTGCCCTCTCTATATAAATTAGTGTCTATAATAGGTCAACACGATCCTTGTGCCGTCTCTATATAAATTAGTGTCTATAATAGGTTAACATGATCCTTGTGCCCTCTCTACATAAATTAGTGTTTATCATAGGTTAACACGATCCTTGTGCCCTCTCTATATAAATTAGTGTTTATCATAGGTTAACACGATCCTTGTGCCCTCTCTATATAAATTAGTGTTTATCATAGGTTAACACAATCCTTGTGCCATTTCTATATAAATTAGTGTTTATCATAGGTTAACACGATCCTTGTGCCCTCTCTATATAAATTAGTGTTTATCATAGGTTAACATGATCCTTGTGCCCTCTCTATATAAATTAGTGTTTATCATAGGTTAACACGATCCTTGGCCCTCTCTATATAAATTAGTGTTTATCATAGGTTAACACGATCCTTGTGCCCTCTCTATATAAATTAGTGTTTATCATAGGCTAACACGATCCTTGTGCCCTCTCTATATAAATTAGTGTTTATCATAGGTTAACATGATCCTTGTGCCCTCTCTATATAAATTAGTGTTTATCATAGGTCAACATGATCCTTGTGCCTTCTCTATATAAATTAGTGTCTATAGTAGGTTAACACGATCCTTGTGCCCTTTCTATATAAATTAGTTTCTATAATAGGTTAACACGTTCCTTGTACCCTCTCTATATAAATTAGTGTTTATCATAGGTCAACACGATCCTTGTGCCCTCTCTATATAAATTAGTGTTTATCATAGGCTAACACGATCCTTGTCCATCTCTATATAAATTAGTGTTTATCATAGGTTAACATGATCCTTGTGCCCTCTCTATACAAATTAGTGAATATAATAGGTTAACACGATCCTTGTGCCCTCTCTATATAAATTTGTGTCTATAATAGGTCAACACGATCCTTGTGCCCTCTCTATATAAATTAGGGTCTATAATAGGTTAACACGATCCTTGTGCCCTCTCTATATAAATTAGTGTTTATCATAGGTTAACACGATCCTTGTGCCCTCTCTATATAAATTAGTGTTTATCATAGGTTAACACAATCCTTGTGCCCTTTCTATATAAATTAGTATTTATCATAGGTTAACACGATCCTTGTGCCCTCTCAATTTAAATTAGTGTTTATCATAGGTTAACAAGATCCTTGTGCCCTCTCTATATAAATTAGTCTTTATCATAGGTTAACACGATCCTTGTCCCCTCTCTATATAAATTAGTGTCTATAATAGGTTAACACGATCCTTGTGCCATCTCTACATAAATTAGTGTTTATCATAGGCTAACACGATCCTGGTGCCCTCTCTATATAAATTAGTGTTTATCATAGGATAACACAATCCTTGTGCCCTCTCTATATAAATTAGTGTTTATCATAGGCTAACACTATCCTTGTGCCCTCTCTATATAAATTAGTGTTTATCATAGGCTAACACGATCCTTGTGCCCTCTCTATATAAATTAGTGCTTATCATAGGCTAACCCGATCCTTGTGCCTTCTCTATATAAATTAGTGTTTATCATAGGTCAGCACGATCCTTGTGCCCTCTCTATATAAATTGGTGTTTATCATAGGTCAACACGATCCTTGTGCCCTCTCTATATAAATTAGTTTTTATCATAAGTTGACACGATCCTTGTGCACTCTCTATATAAGTTAGTGTTTATCATAGGTTAACACGATCCTTGTGCCCTCTCTATATAAATTAGTGTTTATCATAAGCTAACACGATCCTTGTGCCCTCTCTATATAAATTAGTGTTTATCATAGGCTAGCACGATCCTTGCGCCATCTCTATATAAATTCGTGTCTATAATAGGTTAAGACGATCCTTGTGCCCTCTGTATATAAATTAGTGTCTATAATAGGTTAACACGATCCTTGTGCCCTCTCTATATAAATTAGTGTTTATCATAGGTCAACACGATCCTTGTGCCCTCTCCATATAAATTAGTGTCTATAATAGGTTAACACAATCCTTGTGCCCTCTCTACATAAATTAGTGTTTATCATAGGTTAACACGATCCTTGTGCCCTCTCTATATAAATTAGTGTTTATCATAGGTTAACACAATCCTTGTGCCCTTTCTATATAAATTAGTGTTTATCATAGGTTTACATGATCCTTGTGCCCTCTCTATATAAATTAGTGTTTATCATAGGTTAACATGATCCTTGTGCCCTCTCTATAGCAATTAGTGTTTATCATAGGTTAACACGATCCTTGTGCCCTCTCTATATAAATTAGTGTTTATCATAGGTTAACACGATCCTTGTGCCCACTCTATATAAATTAGTGTTTATCATAGGCTAACACGATCCTTGTGCCCTCTCTATATAAATTAGTGTTTATCATAGGTTAACACGATCCTTGTGCCCTGTCTATATAAATTAGTGTTTATCATAGGTCAACACGATCCTTGTGCCCTCCCTATATAAATTAGTGTCTATAACAGGTCAACACGATCCTTGTGCCCTCTCTATATAAATTAGTGTCTATAATAGGTTAACATGATCCTTGTGCCCTCTCTACATAAATTAGTGTTTATCATAGGTTAACACGATCCTTGTGCCCTCTCTATATAAATTACTGTTTATCATAGGTTAACATGATCCTTGTGCCCTCTCTATATAAATTAGTGTTTATCATAGGTTAACACAATCCTTGTGCCCTTTCTTTATAAATTAGTGTTTATCATAGGTTAACACGATCCTTGTGCCCTCTCTATATAAATTAGTGTTTATCATAGGTTAACACGATCCTTGTGCCCTCTCTATATAAATTAGTGTTTATCATAGGTTGACACGATCCTTGTGCCCTCTCTATATAAATTAGTGTTTATCATAGGCTAACACGATCCTTGTGCCCTCTCTATATAAATTAGTGTTTATCATAGGTTGACACGATCCTTGTGCCCTCTCTATATAAATTATTGTTTATCATAGGCTAACACGATCCTTGTGCCCTCTCTATATAAATTAGTGTTTATCATAGGTTAACATAATCCTTGTGCCCTCTCTATCTAAATTAGTGTTTATCATAGGTCAACACGATCCTTGTGCCCTCTCTATATAAATTAGTGTCTATAATAGGTTAACACGATCCTTGTGCCCTCTCTATATAAATTAGTTTCTATAATAGGTTAACACGATCCTTGTACCCTCTCTATATAAATTAGTGTTTATCATAGGTCAACACGATCCTAGTGCCCTCTCTACATAAATTAGTGTCTATAATAGGTTAACACAATCCTTGTGCCCTCTCTATATAAATTAGTGTTTATCATAGGTTAACACGATCCTTGTGCCCTCTCTATATAAATTAGTGTTTATCATAGGCTAACACGATCCTTGTGCCCTCTCTCTATAAATTAGTGTTTATCATAGGCTAACACGATCCTTGTGCCCTCTCTGTATAAATTAGTGCTTATCATAGGCTAACCCGATCCTTGTGCCCTCTCTATATAAATTAGTGTTTATCATAGGTTAACACAATCCTTGTGCCCTTTCTATATAAATTAGTGTTTATCATAGGCCAACACGATCCTTGTGCCCTCTCTATATAAATTAGTGTTTATCATAGGTTAACACAATCCTTGTGCCCTTTCTATATAAATTAGTTATTATCATAGGTTAACATGATCCTTTTTCCCTCTCTATATAAATTAGTGTTTATCATAGGTCAACACGATCCTTGTGCCCTCTATATAAATTAGTGTCCATAATAGGCTAACACAATCCTTGTCCCTCTCTATATAAATTAGTGTTTATCATAGGTTAACACGATCCTTGTACCCTCTCTATATAAATTAGTGAATATAATAGGTTAACACGATCCTTGTGCCCTCTCTATATAAATTAGTGTCTATAATAGGTCAACACGATCCTTGTGCACTCTCTATATAAATTAGTGTCTATAATAGGTTAACATGATCCTTGTGCCCTCCCTATATAAATTAGTGTTTATCATAGGTTAACACGATCCTTGTGCCCTCTCTATATAAATTATTGTTTATCATAGGTTAAAATAATCATTGTGCCCTTTCTGTATAAATTAGTGTTTATCATAGGTTAACACGATCCTTGTGCCCTCTCCATTTAAATTAGTGTTTATCATAGGTTAACACGATCCTTGTGCCCTCTCTATATAAATTAGTCTTTATCATAGGTTAACACCATCCTTGTGCCCTCTCTATATAAATTAGTGTCTATAATAGGTTAACACGATCCTTGTGCCCTCTATATATAAATTAGTGTTTATCATAGGCTAACACGATCCTTGTGCCCTCTCTATATAAATTAGTGTTTATCATAGGCTAACATGATCCTTGTGCCCTCTCTATATAAATTAGTGTTTATCATAGGCTAACACGATGCTTGTGCCCTCTCTATATAAATTAGTGTTTATCATAGGCTAACACGATCCTTGTGCCCTCTCTGTATAAATTAGTGCTTATCATACGCTAACCCGATCCTTGTGCCCTCTCTATATAAATTAGTGTTTATCATAGGTTAACACGATCCTTGTGCCCTCTCTATGTAAATTAGTGTTTATCAAAGGTTAACATGATCCTTGTGCCCTCTCTATAGCAATTAGTGTTTATCATAGGTTAACATGATCCTTGTGCCCTCTCTATATAAATTAGTGTTTATCATAGGTTAACACGATCCTTGTGCCCACTCTATATAAATTAGTGTTTATCATAGGCTAACACGATCCTTGTGCCCTCTCTATATAAATTAGTGTTTATCATAGGTTAACACGATCCTTGTGCCCTCTCTATATAAATTAGTGTTTATCATAGGTCAACATGATCCTTGTGCCCTCTCTATATAAATTAGTGTCTATAATAGGTTAACACAATCCTTGTGCCCTCTCTATATAAATTAGTGTCTAAAATAGGCTAATACAATCTTTGTGCCCTCTCTATATAAATTAGTGTTTATCATAGGTTAACATGATCCTTGTGCCCTCTCTATATAAATTTGTGTCTATAATAGGTTAACACGATCCTTGTGCCCTCTCTACATAAATTAGTGTTTATCATAGGTTAACACGATCCTTGTCCCCTCTCTATATAAATTAGTGTTTATCATAGGTTAACACGATCCTTGTGCCCTCTCTATATAAATTAGTGTTTATCATATGTTAACACGATCCTTGTGCCCTTTCTATATAAATTAGTGTTTATCATAGGTTAACATGATCCTTGTGCCCTCTCTGTATAAATTAGTGTTTATCATAGGTTAACACGATCCTTGTGCCCTCTCTATATAAATTAGTGTTTATCATAGGTTAACACGATCCTTGTGCCCTCTCTATATAAATTAGTGTTTATCATAGGTTAACACGATCCTTGTGCCCTCTCTATGTAAATTAGTGTTTATCATAGGCTAACACGATCCTTGTGCCCTCTCTATATAAATTAGTGTTTATCATAGGTCAACACGATCCTTGTGCCCTCTCTATATAAATTAGTGTCTATAATAGGTTAACACGATCCTTGTGCCCTCTCTATATAAATTAGTTTCTATAATAGGTTAACACGATCCTTGTACCCTCTCTATATAAATTAGTGTTTATCATAGGTCAACACGATCCTTGTGCCATCTCTATATAAATTAGTGTTTATAATAGGTTAACACAATCCTTGTGCCCTCTCTATATAAATTAGTGTTTATTATAGGTTAACATGATCCTTGTGCCCTCTCTATATAAATTAGTGTTTATCATAGGTTAACACAATCCTTTTGCCCTTTCTATATAAATTAGTGTTTATCATAGGTTAACACGATCCTTGTGCCCTCTCTATATAAATTAGTGTTTATCATAGGTTAACATGATCCTTGTACCCTCTTTATATAAATTAGTGTTTATCATAGGTTAACACGATCCTTGTGCCCTCTCTATATAAATTAGGTTTTATCATAGGTTAACACGATCCTTGTGCCCTCTCTATATAAATTCGTGTTTATCATAGGCTAACACGATCCTTGTGCCCTCCCTATATAAATTAGTGAATATAATAGGTTAACATGATCCTTGTGCCCTCTCTATATAAATTTGTGTCTATAATAGGTCAACACGATCCTTGTGCCCTCTCTATATAAATTAGTGTCTATAATAGGTTAACACGATCCTTGTGCCCTCTCTATATAAATTAGTGTTTATCATAGGTTAACACGATCCTTGTGCCCTCTCTATATAAATTAGTGTTTATCATAGGTTAACACAATCCTTGTGCCCTTTCTATATAAATTGGTGTTTATCATAGGTTAACACGATCCTTGTGCCCTCTCTATTTATATTAGTGTTTATCATAGGTTAACATGATCCTTGTGCCCTCTCTATATAAATTAGTCTTTATCATAGGTTAACACGATCCTTGTGCCCTCTCTATATAAATTAGTGTCTATAATAGGTTAACACGATCCTTGTGCCATCTCTATATAAATTAATGTTTATCATAGGCTAACACGATCCTTGTGCCCTCTCTATATAAATTAGTGTTTATCATAGGCTAACACGATCCTTGTGCCCTCTCTATATAAATAAGTGTTTATCATAGGCTAACACAATCCTTGTGCCATCTCTATATAAATTAGTGTTTATCATAGGCTAACACGATCCTTGTGCCCTCTCTATATAAATTAGTGCTTATCATAGGCTAACCTGATCCTTGTGCCCTCTCTATATAAATTAGTGTTTATCATAGGTCAGCACGATCCTTGTGCCCTCTCTATATAAATTAGTGTTTAGCATAGGTCAACACGATCCTTGCGCCCTCTCTATATAAATTAGTTTTTATCATAGGTTGACACGATCCTTGTGCCCTCTCTATATAAATTAGTGTTTATCATAGGTTAACACGATCCTTGTTCCCTCTCCATATAAATTAGTGTTTATCATAGGCTAACACGATCCTTGTGCCCTCTCTATATAAATTAGTGTTTATCATAGGCTAGCACGATCCTTGTGCCCTCTCTATATAAATTAGTGTCTATAATAGGTTAACACGATCCTTGTGCCCTCTGTATATAAATTCGTGTCTATAATAGGTTAACACGATCCTTGTGCCCTCTCTATATAAATTAGTGTTTATCATAGGTCAACACGATCCTTGTGCCCTCTCTATATAAATTAGTGTCTATAATAGGTTAACACAATCCTTGTGCCCTCTCTATATAAATTAGTGTTTATCATAGGTTAACACGATCCTTGTGCCCTCTCTATATAAATTAGTGCTTATCATAGGTTAACACAATCCTTGTGCCCTTTCTATATAAATTAGTGTTTATCATAGGTTAACACGATCCTTGTGCCCTCTCTATATAAATTAGTGTTTATCATAGGTTAACATGATCCTTGTGCCCTCTCTATAGCAATTAGTGTTTATCATAGGTTAACACGATCCTTGTGCCCTCTCTATATAAATTAGTGTTTATCATAGGTTAACACGATCCTTGTGCCCACTCTATATAAATTAGTGTTTATCATAGGCTAACACGATCCTTGTGCCCTCTCTATATAAATTAGTGTTTATCATAGGTTAACACGATCCTTGTGCCCTCTCTATATAAGTTAGTGTTTATCATAGGTCAACACGATCCTTGTGCCCTCCCTATATAAATTAGTGTCTATAACAGGTCAACACGATCCTTGTGCCCTCTCTATATAAATTAGTGTCTATAATAGGTTAACCCGATCCTTGTGCCCTCTCTACATAAATTAGTGTTTATCATAGGTTAACACGATCCTTGTGCCCTCCCTGTATAAATTAGTGTCTATAACAGGTCAACACGATCCTTGTGCCCTCTCTATATAAATTAGTTTCTATAATAGGTTAACACGATCCTTGTACCCTCTCTATATAAATTAGTGTTTATCATAGGTCAACACGATCCTTGTGCCCTCTCTATATAAATTAGTGTTTATCATAGGTTAACACGATCCTTGTGCCCTCTCTATATAACTTAGTGTTTATCATAGGTTAACACAATCCTTGTGCCCTTTCTGTATAAATTAGTGTTTATCATAGGTTAACACGATCCTTGTGCCCTCTCTATATAAATTAGTGTTTATCATAGGTTAACATGATCCTTGTACCCTCTCTATATAAATTAGTGTTTATCATAGGTTAACACGATCCTTGTGCCCTCTCTATATAAATTAGTGTTTATCATAGGTTAACACGATCCTTGTGCCCTCTCTATATAAATTAGTGTTTATCATAGGTTAAAATAATCCTTGTGCCCTTTCCATATTAATTAGTGTTTATCATAGGTTAACACGATCCTTGTGCCCTCTCTATTTAAATTAGTGTTTATCATAGGTTAAAACGATCCTTGTGCCCTCTCTATATAAATTAGTCTTTATCATAGGTTAACATGATCCTTGTGCCCTCTCTATATAAATTAGTGTCTATAATAGGTTAACACGATCCTTTTGCCCTCTCTATATAAATTAGTGTTTATCATAGGCTAACACGATCCTTGTGCCCTCTCTATATAAATTAGTGTTTATCATAGGCTAACACGATCCTTGTGCCCTCTCTATATAAATTAGTGTTTATCATAGGCTAACACGATCCTTGTGCCCTCTCTATATAAATTAGTGCTTATCATAGGCTAACCCGATCCTTGTGCCCTCTCTATATAAATTAGTGTTTATCATAGGTCATCCCGATCCTTGTGCCCTCTCTATATAAATTAGTGTTTATCATAGGTCAACACAATCCTTGTGCCCTCTCTATATAAATTAGTTTTTATCATAGGTTAACATGATCCTTGTGCCCTCTCTATATAAATTAGTGTCTATAATACGTTAACACGATCCTTGTGCCCTCTCTATATAAATTAGTGTCTATAATAGGTTAACATGATCCTTGTGCCCTCTCTATATAAATTAGTGTTTATCATAGGTTAACACAATCCTTGTGCCCTTTCTATATAAATTAGTGTTTATCATAGGTTAAGACGATCCTTGTGCCCTCTCTATATAAATTAGTGTTTATCATAGGTTAACACGATCCTTGTGCCCTCTCTATATAAATTAGTGTTTATCATAGGTTAACACAATCCTTGTGCCCTCTCTATATAAATTAGTGCTTATCATAGGTTAACACAATCCTTGTGCCCTTTCTATATAAATTAGTGTTTATCATAGGTTAACACGATCCTTGTTCCCTCTCTATATAAATTAGTGTTTATCATAGGTTAACACGATCCTTGTGCCCTCTCTATATAAACTAGTGTTTATCATAGGATAACACGATCCTTGTGCCCTCTCTATATAAATTAGTGTCTATAATAGGTTAACACAATCCCTGTGCCCTCTCTATATAAATTAGTGTCTATAATAGGTTAACATGATCCTTGTGCCCTCTCTATATAAATTAGTGTCTATAATAGGTTAACACGATCCTTGTTCCCTCTCTATATAAATTAGTGTTTATCATAGGTTAGCACAATCCTTGTGCCTCTCTATATAAATTAGTGTTTATCATAGGTTAACACAATCCTTGTGCCCTTTCTATATAAATTAGTGTTTATCATAGGTTAACACGATCCTTGTGCCCTCTCTCTATAAATTAGTGTTTATCATAGGCTAAAACGATCCTTGTGCCCTCTCTATATAAATTAGTGTTTATCATAGGTTAACACGATCCTTGTGCCCTCTCTATATAAATTAGTGTTTATCATAGGTCAACACGATCCTTGTGCCCTCTCTATATAAATTATTGTCTATAATAGGTTAACACGATCCTTGTGCCCTCTCTATATAAATTAGTGTCTATAATAGGTTAACACGATCCTTGTGCCCTCTCTATATAAATTAGTGTTTATCATAGGTCAACATGATCCTTGTGCCCTCTCTATATAAATCAGTGTCTATAATAGGTTAACACAATCCTTGTGCCCTCTCTGTATAAATTAGTGTTTATCATAGGTTAACACGATCCTTGTGCCCTCTCTATATAAATTAGTGTTTATCATAGGTTAACACAATCCTTGTGCCCTTTCTATATAAATTAGTGTTTATCATAGTTTAACACAATCCTTATGCCCTCTCTATATAAATTAGTGTTTATCATAGGTTAACATGATCCTTGTTCCCTCTCTATATAAATTAGTGTTTATCATAGGTTAACACGATCCTTGTGCCCTCTCTATATAAATTAGTGTTTATCATAGGTTAACACGATCCTTGTGCCCTCTCTATATAAATTAGTGTTTATCATAGGTTAACACGATCCTTGTGCCCTCTCTATATAAATTAGTGTTTATCATAGGTTAACACGATCCTTGTGCCCTCTCTATATAAATTAGTGTTTATCATAGGCTAACACGACCCTTGTGCCCTCTCTATATAAATTAGTGTTTATCATAGGTTAACACGATCCTTGTGCCCTCTCTATATAAATTAGTGTCTATAATAGGCTAACACGATCCTTGTGCCCTCCTTATAAATTAGTGTTTATCATAGGTTAACACGATCCTTGTGCCCTCTCTATATAAATTAGTGTCTATAATAGGTTAACATGATCCTTGTGCCCTCTCTATATAAATTAGTGTCTATAATAGGTCAACACGATCCTTGTGCCCTCTCTATATACATTAGTGTCTATAATAGTTTAACACGATCCTTGTGCCCTCTCTATATAAATTAGTGTTTATCATAGGTTAACACGATCCTTGTGCCCTCTCTATATAAATTAGTGTTTATCATAGGTTAACACGATCCTTGTGCCCTCTCTATATAAATTAGTGTTTATCATAGGTTAACACGATCCTTGTGCCCTCTCTGTATAAATTAATGTTTATCATAGGTTAACACAACTGTCTGAAATTTCAGATTATTTTCTTCCTCTTCCTGTTGCTGAATATACCATAGGAAAAGTGTTCTGTGTTTTTAACTGAGATTTTTTTCCCCTTGAATTTATGCAGTTTTATAAAACATTTTAACTTTAAAATGTATTCCTTTAGTGGAGGTCTATAACATGAATGGTCTTCGGTTTACCTGAATTTATGTAGCCCCATAGCTGAAAAATGACTTTCAACTTTCTTTTGTTTCATCCCTCTGTAACACGAGAGAACAAAGCATAGCTAAAAGGACAGGTTAGAGAAACTGATTAGTTAGAAAATGAAGTACTTATTTAATTGATCAACCCAAGTTGTATTTGCAAGTATGAGTTAAATCTTGTATGAGGAATTTAGAATATAAGTTTGCTTCACCCCAATTTATTTTTTATTAATATTTCTCATTTAGTATATAGTGCCTGAAAATAACCAGAAAATATTTGTAAACATGTCCATTCTATAATACGGTAAACTGACTGCTATACCACATACTTGTGGTATAATTGTGGGACAGCCCAAAACCCCAGAAAAAATGTTAGATGGGTTTGTATGTAGTTAATTGTACAAAGACTGGCAGCAGGTAAAAGTTAATGATTAATTTAATAGTGTTTAATGTTGTATGGGTGTGTCCTGATTTCTGTTATTCAAACATGTATGCTGTAATTTCATTTCCTTGATTTACTATATCACTATCTGTCAAAAGAAGGAGTAGTTTACTGCTATACAGAGATGTTGTCCTGTATGTATATTGTAAGCATATTAAAAGTTGGTGATAACTTTATATGGAGGTAGGCTGTCACACTTAATATAGACAAAGCAATGCAGTAATGATGACAAAGTATTGTGTTTATTAAAAGCAGACGTCTATACATTTGCTGTGTGATGGACAGTAATTACCTACTTTCCACTACTACAACTACACAACAATGATGTGTAAGTGTCAGATTATCTTAAGGTGATATTTTCACAGCCCCCACCTCAGTGCTCTACTTCCTTAGATCTCACCCTCTATTTCTGTCATCTACTTTTAAGACTGCACCCCCCTTCTGCAAATTCCTGGTTTCGCCACCGATTCCAATTCTAAGTTCAACACCTCAACATATGATTATGCATGAGCTAAGAGTTTACTATTAGCAGTGCAACTGAGCTTGTCAGCACTGCTCTTCAGGCAGAGAGTACAAAACATGTGCAATAAATAATTATTTGTTTATGTTGCATAATGTCTGTACATATGTGGTGAATTTTGTCAAGTTATCTTTATTTCAGAGTGATGCTGACTCAATTAATTCAGTTTGTTAATGTATAGACATCCATATGTCTATACATAATGGTTATACTTGCAACTGTGTTATAATGTTGGGTAATCTATTCAGTGCACTGTCATTTGTAGGAAGTGTCTGTTTGTGTTATCAATGCACACTGTGCAAACATGAGACAAGACAAGCATGCAATCATTCTGGAATGAAGTAGCAAAAATGTTTGACTGATAATCCGTTGGTTTACAACTGTGATTGCATTTGGTATACCATACTGTGGAACAGGTACATGTCCCTCACAGTAACACAATGTACATGAATATAAATCTTAGTAGAGAAGTGTGGCATTACATGGGACAATCACAGTGCTATTACGTTGTCCTTTCCACAAATATGGATTTGACCCAAAACCTGTGATTTATAATACAATCTGTTCCAAACAGTGAATTTTTACCAATTTCTATGCTTTTTCACATCATTAAATTGTGCTTGTGAGTAATACTGTGCTTTCTAGATTGTGTAAATAGATGAGTAAGAGGTTTGATTCTCACTGTAGAAAACCTGTGTGTGGCTGGGGGTGGGGTATAGTGACAGGTAAGTAACACTTCAGTGTCAAAAGTGCTGTGTCCAGTTCCCCTGAGGAGAACACATTTAACCTTGGACACAGCTTCTTCTGCACTTTATCCCACTTTGAACAGAAACATCTTTTCTGCAAGACAATGATTAGGTCATCCTGCCAAAACTGCACTCTGTCCCCTTAAGAGTTAGACTTCTCGAGTGGCAGTTACGAATAATATTATGCTTTCTAGACTGTGTAACTAGATAACTAGGAGGTTTGAAGCTTACCATGAGACACGTGTCTGTGTGTTTGTGTGTGTGTGTGTGTGTGTGTGTGTGTGTGTGTGTGTGTGTGTGTGTGTGTGTGTGTGTGTGTGTGTGTGTGTGTGTGTGTGTGTGTGTGTGTGTGTGTGTGTGTGTGTGTATGTGTGTGTGAGATGAGAGGTGTATATATTCAGATGAGCATGTCCTCCAACACAGTTGTGCTCATTAAACTTCCACTCTGAAGAAACATTTTAAACTGATTACTCCACCATCCCTTTATCCCAACTTTTACAATAAATACTCTGCAACACACTGATGAGATCATCCTTTCTAAAGTGCACTCTCACAATAGCAGTCAGAATTCTCTTTTGGCACTTGGGGTTCACAAGGTGATCTCTAGAATGTATAGCTAGTTAGGTAGGTGGTTTGAATATGGCACCAACTCCTGTGTAGCGCTCATAATAAATTGCAATGTTTCCACTCACACTTGCAATGTGTAACATTCCACTTATGTGACATTTTTTGCCTAAAACTAACATACAACATCAATGTATTTACTTTTAATTATAACAGTGTTTCTACAAAGAAGTGGTGATGTCATCCTCTCAAAGATAATGCGTGTCTCACTTGTCTGACTTCTACTATGGTGAATATGTTTAATGCGGTGATCTGTAGATTATGTAACTAGATAGGTAGGATGTTCAAATCTCACAGTGGTGAACCCGTCTGTGTGGGTCTGTAGACTCAGGTAGGTATAACTTCTACAGCAGCTGGAAATCAATCCAGTTCTGCATGGGGAAACCAGACAGGTAGATGATTCCCCCCATCGCCTTATCCCACTTTTCATAACAACATCTTCTCTGCAATATACTGATGAGCTCATTCTTTCTGAAGGGTGCACTCACACTTTAAAAGTCAGACTTCTATTGTGGCACTTGCAGTTCTTATACTGTTCTCTGTAAGGTGTAACTAGATAGGAAGAAGATTCAAATACAGCCGTGATTACTTTCTAAGCATGTGTGTGTGTGTGTGTGTGTGTGTGTGTGTGTGTGTGTGTGTGTGTGTGTGTGTGTGTGTGTGTGTGAGTGACTGTAAAAGAAGTAAGGCTTATTTTACACACATTTGTAGTGGCAACATTTACAACCCCAGATGGCTGTAAAAATCATTTTAACACACACATCACCTTGGCAATACAATGTTGATGTCACCCCTTCATAGATGCTGCATGCCTTACTTGTACTCAGAGTTCAGTTGTGATGTTGGCTGTTGATATTGTGCTACATTGAGTGTGTAACTAGATAGGCAGGTGGTTCAAGTCCATCCTTGCTTAAACAGTGTGAGTGTGATTATTGTCATATATAGTTGGCTAACTCACAACCACTGTTAGGTATACTTATGACATGCATTTTTAGTGGCACAACATTAAACTAGCAAATTCTACCATCCTTTGGGAAAATACATTTTTGGCAACACAGTGCTTACATAACTGCAGTATCTCACAGTTGTAGTATGACTTCTCCTGTGGAGCATGACACTAATGCTGTGCTTTGTAGACTGTGTACCTAAATAGACAGGAGGTTTGAATCCAACTGTGTATCTTTCTGTTCAATACTGTGTACATTACTCTTCAAATAATATATAGCTGTACAGTGTTATTGTGCCCTTCAAACACTTTTTATCATAAACATGTGGCTACTAAACAATGGTGATGTCATCCATTCAACTGCGCACTGTCACAGTTGTACGGCAGCATGGCATGTGCTTGCAATTCAGACACTAATCTGTAGATTTTCTTAGGTAGGTAGTTCAAATTTGGCGATTACTACTCAGACTATGTTGTGTCAGTCTTCTTGTGACTGTACATGTAACTAACACTGTTGTCAAAAACATCTGATGTGTATACATATAGATGTCAATTCCTTTTACAAAAAGCTATGATAATTTCTCACATAGCAATGCTTTTATTCAGAGTAATGATGACATGTGATTACATTTTCCTTACAAAACAGTGGTAGTATGCATTTCCCTCTGACACAAGGAAATGAGACAATATTCTTTATGTTGTTGCCTTACTACAGCAGTTACAGGCACACGCATCCCTTGCAGCTCAAACATGATATAACATGATGTAATGCCTTGAAATATCGACAAATCTCACAATTATAGTGAGACTTCTAATGTGGCACATTCATTCTCTACAATATCACATATTTTCTGTAGTCAAATGCTCAGGGGTCCATAATCCATATTCAATGACTGCCACCTTTGTGTGGCCTTCTACTGTAATGCATAAATGGCATCTACCACAGTTATAATGTGTACATTTACAGTGAGAGGGCATCCACCACACTTATAATGTGCACACGTACAATGGGAGGCCATCTACCACAGTTACAATGTGCACATTTACAGTGGGAAGGCATCCACCACAGTTATAATGTGCACATTTACAGTGGGAGGGCATCCACCACAGTTATAATGTGTACCTTTACAGTGGGAGGGCATCCACCACAGTTATAATGTGTACATTTACAGTGGGAGGGCATCCACCACAGTTATAATGTGTACATTTACAGTGGGAGGGCATCCACCACAGTTACAATGTGCACATTTACAGTGGGAAGGCATCCACCACAGTTATAATGTGTACCTTTACAGTGGGAGGGCATCCACCACAGTTATAATGTGTACATTTACAGTGGGAGGGCATCCACCACAGTTATAATGTGCACATTTACAGTGGGAGGGCATCCACCACAGTTATAATGTGCGCATTTACAGTGGGAGGGCATCCACTACAGTTATAATGTGTACCTTTACAGTGGGAGGGCATCCACCACGGTTATAATGTGCACATTTCCAGTGGGAGGGCATCCACCACAGTTATAATGTGCACATTTACAGTGGGAGGGCATCCACCACAGTTATAATGTGTACCTTTACAGTGGGAGGGCATCCACCAGAGTTATAATGTGCACCTTTACAGTGGGAGGGCATCCACCACAGCTATAATGTGCACATTTACAGTGGCAGGGTGTCCATTACAGTTATAATGTGCACATTTACAGTGGGAGGGCATCCACTACAGTTATAATGTGTACCTTTACAGTGGGAGGGCAACCACTAGAGTTATAATGTACACATTTACAGTGGGAGGGCATCCACTACAGTTATAATGTGTACATTTACAGTGGGAGGGCATCCACCACAGTTATAATGTGCACATTTACAGTGGGAGGGCATCCACTACAGTTATAATGTGTACCTTTACAGTGGGAGGGCATCCACCACAGTTATAATGTGTACATTTACAGTGGGAGGGCATCCACCACAGTTATAATGTGTACATTTACAGTGGGAGGGCATCCACCACAGTTACAATGTGCACATTTACAGTGGGAGGGCATCCACCACAGTTATAATGTGCGCATTTACAGTGGGAGGGCATTCACTACAGTTATAATGTGTACCTTTACAGTGGGAGGGCATCCACCACGGTTATAATGTGCACATTTCCAGTGGGAGGGCATCCACCACAGTTATAATGTGCGCATTTACAGTGGGAGGGCATCCACTACAGTTATAATGTGTACCTTTACAGTGGGAGGGCATCCACCACAGTTATAATGTGCACATTTCCAGTGGGAGGGCATCCACCACAGTTATAATGTGCACATTTACAGTGGGAGGGCATCCACCACAGTTATAATGTGTACCTTTACAGTGGGAGGGCATCCACCAGAGTTATAATGTGCACCTTTACAGTGGGAGGGCATCCACCACAGCTATAATGTGCACATTTACAGTGGGAGGGTGTCCATTACAGTTATAATGTGCACATTTACAGTGGGAGGGTGTCCATTACAGTTATAATGTGCACATTTACAGTGGGAGGGGCTGAATTATCCCTTTTATATCATATGATATAATGACTTAGCATAGGTGGAGTGTTACACTTGTGTTAAGACTTCTGCTGTGGTATTTGTGTTTCATCCACATGTCATTAATTAGCACACTTACATAGCTTGTTGTTCAATTCCAGAAAAGGGCAACATTATACGAATGCACTGACGTTGCCCAACAACAATTGTATCTAGTTATTCGTACCCACATTTATGTTGGGCAATGAAATATAATCATATGTTGTGATTACATGGTAGTGAAATGGTTATTCAGGGCATATCATGCTGTGAGTGTTCCTGTAGCAAGTGCATTGATTAGTGGCTTTTATAGCATACTTACACAGATAGAATGTGGTTCATTTTTGGGACACTGTGTGTAATACACAATAGAAACAGCTGCCTTAACAAAGATGCATTGATATTGTACTGCTCACTGTTGTATGGACAGTAGCATGCATTCTGACTAAATCACATAGTTCAAATTATATGTATAACTCATTTCTTACTTCACAAATTGATTTCAGTTATTTGTGACAGCTATCATTTCTCTTTCCTATGGCACATGCAATCAATACAGAGGTCTGTAGAGAGTCTAGTATCATAGGCAGGGGGTTGAATCTGGTAACATCTGTCTGTCAGACAACAGTAGCTTACACACACACAAAATAGTTATGGTGCAGTGAGAGTGCCACCTTTTTCAAACCTTGTCCTACAAGGTAGGGTGTCCAAACTCCTTATAATAGGAAAGTGTTGTAGGTCTTTCAAGAGTGTTCTTCATGACACAGCCGATATGCATATTTCTGTGGCATCCATGATTGATGTATATCTCTCTGATATCTATTCTGGCATGTGTTTAAAAAAACAAGATGCAAATGTTTATTATAGCAACATCCAATGACTGGGTGTGCTATACAGAAGATGTATCCAAGGTTGGTGAGGTTTAATCATGAGGCCAAAGATAGAGTGATTAAACAAAGACAACAGTGGGTAAATCTTCAATATATCACACCCAGTGGTTGGTTATTGATATTATACAATTACATTATTTAAGAAATTTCTTACTTTTCTTAAATAACATCTTTGAATAACAGCTCCGTGTTGTCCTTCCTCATAGTTTACGTATCCTGCCATTTTCTTGATGTACTGCGCATGTGTATGGGACTTACATTCCCATGCTTACGCACTACATCAGTGCTTTGGAAAGTAATCAATGGAGTAAGGAAGATCTCCTTTGCTTCTTCTCTTTTTGTGAAAAAAAAAAAAGTCTGAAATGCAGACAGTTTAGAAGTTTGGGAAAATCGGGTACATTTGTTTAGTCTTGCATAACGTAAGTCTGAAATGCAGACAGTTTAGAAGTTTGGGAAAATCGGGTGCATTTCTTTAGTCTTGCATAACGTAAGTCTGAAATGCAGACAGTTTAGAAGTTTGGGAAAATCGAGTGCATTTCTTTAGTCTTGCATAACGTAAGTCTGAAATGTAGACAGTTTAGAAGTTTGGGAAAATCGGGTACATTGTTTTAGACTTGCATAACCTAAGTCTGAAATGCAGACAGTTTAGAAGTTTGGGAAAATCAGGTACATTTCTTTAGTCTTGCATAACGTAAGTCTGAATTGCAGACAGTTTAGAAGTTTGGGAAAATCAGGTACATTTCTTTAGTCTTGCATAACGTAAGTCTGAAATGCAGACAGTTTAGAAGTTTGGGAAAATCGGGTACCTTTCTTTAGTTTTGTATAATGTAAGTCTGAAATGCAGACAGTTTAGAGGTTTGGGAAAATCGGGTACATTTCTTTAGTCTTGCATAATGTAAGTCTGAAATGCAGACAATTTAGAAGTTTGGGAAAATCAGGTACCTTTCTTTAGTCTTGCATAACGTACCTGATTTTCCTTGTACTTCCCCTGCTTTCTGTACGTATCTGTTAACCTTTTAGCTCAAGAAAATTGGAATGCTATAGCATATACTAACAGAAGAAAGTCCAGGCAACCAGACTTTTTTCTACTGGTACATGTTCAATTTACAACAGGTTGGGCTGACCGATCAGCATTTACGTTTTTGAATGTTAATAACCTGTCATTGTGTAATATTTGATTCATTGCTTGCAGGCATTACATATTTTCAGAATAATTATTATGTGTATTTTATGTCTTCATCAAAACATTTCTTTATTACTGCAAATCCTTTCTTCATGCAGTATAGCTTAATGGCAGATGAGGGCTTCCATAAAACATTTCTTACTGTATGGCATGCTGCCAAATCAACAGAAATTGTGACTGGGGTCTCTGTTATGACAATTTCTTTTATGCAGGTGATGCTGAATTCCTGTTATGTTACTGTTTCCTGCAAGTTCTTGTGAGCATGTCCAGTATAAAGATGTATGAGATGTGTGCTATTTACTAATGGGAAACTTGAAATCATGACAAGTCATCAGATCTTTGTTGTCATTTGCCAGTTATGGATCTTCAAATTATATTTGTAATTCATTTCTTACTTCATACATTGATTTCAGGGATTAGTGACAGCCTCTGTTGCTAGGATTATTACATTACAATAAAGCATTTGCATGACTATACTACACGTCTATTACATGTTAATAGGTGGCAAACTCCTTTCCTCTGGGTGCCAAAAACAGTTATTGGCAAAAACATGTGCCTTTCTTATCTGCATGGCACAATAGCTTTAAGTTTGATTTCTTCTTATGAAAACATAGTGAAATGGAGAATACAGCACTGGTGTTGTACAGTACACATAAATTCTTGCTATATACATCTCATATGCAATAACTGCAGTCCACACATTTTATCCCACAAGGTATCTACTGTCCTTATTGACAGTCATCTTAACAAAGCATTTATTAAAATGTATATCACATTAATTACTTTTTGTTACACTGTAGCATTATGTCCCTGTCACATCCTTTGTTAGCACATTAATTATGTGCAGATGTCATTTGCCTCATTTGCCTGCAGTATCTGACTAAATTTTCCCCAGTTCCCCTCCTCTCTTAATTACTTCTGCAGTATGACCGATGTTATTTGTGTACAATTCCTTAATTTCACTTTCTCCTCCTCGGAATTGTTTCGGGGTACTTGCCCTTATTATTTCTATGCTACAGTGCACACTCACATATTATGTTTGCCTATAACAATCCATTTTGATTACATTCTGTGCTCATGCTTGCAAATACCTCTCTGTGGTTGCAGACACTATTTCTGGCCACAAAAAGATGCTTGCAAATGTGTAGGTGTGATGAGCAGCATGGATATTTGATTAGTGCTGTTCATACATAGTGCTAATGTGCTTAAATCATGTACACTTAGCACAACACCTACACAGTTGTTAATTAACCCTTTCTATGTATTTTCCAGAAAAAAAACTTAGGTTTTAGTTGTAACATGCTGTGGCTATAATGCTGTGCTCTCTAGCAGTTAAACCCGTTGACTCAAATTCAAATGCACACTACACTTGAAACTCTGTGGTTAGAACTGCAATAATAAGTATGCCTTGCAGCCAAACACCATCTTATTACCTGGATGTTTTGTAATAATTTCAAAGGCAGACAGAGGTAGAGCTTTTGGCTTGAGTTCATGTGACTTTACTCCCAGTCTGACATATTGCTTTGTACTTATTTTGCATTTTTTATTGTGGGTGCTGTGGAGAAATTATTCTCAGTGTGTTAAGTAAGATAGGTTCATAGGTTCATAGGTTAATACTAGGCTATCTGCCCTAGGGCATTTATAAGCCTAGCCAGAGTGTGTTTGGCTTTCGCCACCCATTTTAAATTAATTTTGCTATGCCCTTTTTCGAGGTTAGTATACTGTGCCTCTGTCTAACAGTGACACAGAAGTGATACCTGGGGTAAACCTACAATCTCCCATCCACTCATCAAGATTCCTCTTGAAGAGAGTCAATGAGAGACTCTGCCTAACCTGGACTGGGATTTTATTCCAGAGTGAAGGGAGCCTCTGGGTTATGAATCTGTCCCTCCAGCATGTCCTATTTATTTCAGTGCCGAAGTTCAAGTCTCTCAACCGCGTAGCTCGATGGGATTTGGATTTTCTGAGGTGCAGCATGTCCATTAATTCCGGGTTGGACATGGCTTTATACATCAGGCACAGATCACCTCTGAGCAGGCGGTATGCCACTGAGTAGAGCTGGAGTTTCTTTAACTGGGCAGCATATGGCATCTGTCTGAGTCCTTTGATCCTCTTTGTGAGGTACTTTTGGGGTCTTTCCAGTTGCTGCAGGTGTCTGGTAAGGTACATCCCAAAAGGGGCATTGTACTCAATTATGGGCCTGATGAGGGGTGAGTAAAGAGGCACGATGACCTCCCCTGATCTAGATGTGAATCCCTTCATGATTAGGTGGGCTATATAAAATGTTTTTCTAACCACTTTGGCCACGTGGTTGTCAAATGAGAGATTGCTATCAACTTGGGTCCCCAGGTCCCTAATTACTTCTTCTGTATTTAATGGATTACCACCTATGTGGTAATTTATGGGCACTTTGTTTTTGCCAAAGGGGATGACTATACACTTTTTGGCATTTAGCTTGAGGCCATGGCTCTGGCACCAGTTGTCTGTTTCTATGAGGCCCTTTTGGAGGATGCTTGTGTCTGCTGGAGAGTCAATTATGGCGCCCAGTTTGCAGTCATCTGCAAACTTGGTCAGCCACAGTCCTTCCGTGTTGGCCTGTACCTCCGAGAAATATATACCGAACAAGAGAGGTCCCAGGACTGAGCCTTGTGGGACGCCACTTGTAACTGGTTTGGAGTCTGACATGGCTCCAGCAATTCTAACCATGTGGGTTCTGTCCTTGAGCCAGTTTGAAACCCATCTAGTGACATAGGGGTTTATATTTAAGCTGGTGAGCTTATCTATAATGCCCGAGTGAGGTATTGTATCGAAGGCTTTTGCGAGGTCCAGGTAGGCTGTGTGGACCACCTTGGTGACTGTTTCAAAAAATCAACCAGGTTTAAGAGGCAGGATCTGCCCTTAACAAAGCCAAACTGGGTAGGATCCAGTGTCTGTAGGTCCCCAATATCTTTATTTATGAGGTCCATGATGATCCTTTCCATAGCTTTGCAGATCAAGCTTGTCAGGCTTATGGGGCGATAGTTTCCAGGATCCGTTGAGGCACCACCTTTGTGGAGAGGGACCACTGTTGCTGTACGCCACTCTTTGGGTACATATCCTGTAGTAAGGCTGAGATTGAACAGTAGTTTTATGTTTGGGTTTAGCTCTTCTTGGAGTTCATGTAGGACGCAGCCCAGGACACCGTCTCGTCCCATTGATGCTGTGTTTTTTGCTTGGGAGAGGGCAGCTCTTACCTGAGCATCTGAGATGTCAGGGGGGCAGCACTCTGCTGGGATAGATATTTGCCCTTTTGGTGGGGAGGGGGGAAGAAGTTTGCGCTGAACCTGTCAGCTAGGATGTTGGCAATGTCTGTGGGTTCGGTGTATTTTTTGTCATTTTGGACTAATTCTGAGCATATCTGGGAATTCCCACCCAGGTTCCTAACATTCTAAAGAAAGCCTTGTGATTATCCTTAGTGTCCTGTGCAATTTTTCTTTCGAAGCTGGCCTTAGACGATTTTATGAGTGCCCATAGTTTTTTGCTAATACTGATCAGAGATGCCTTCCCTTTTTGGGATTTTGCTCTATCATGTAGTAGCTTCCTCCTTCTGTTGTATAGTTTGTTTATGGCTGGGGTCCATCAGACAGGATGTCTGCCTTTGGAGGATTGGGTCTTGGTTTTATTTGGGATTGCATGATCCATGCATTCCTGAAGGTGTTCATAGAATGCATTTATAAAGGATTCTGTGGTCTGGTCCGTATTTTCCACAGGCCCGGGGGCTTTGAAGGATTCCACCTCGGTTTTGAGGAGTGTGAAATTTGCTTTAGAGAAGTTTTTCACTGTGGTTTTCAGGGCAGGGGGTGGAGTCGGGATGGGAATATCCAGTGAGATTAGTTTATGGTCTGATCTTACCAGTGAGGGATACACGTCTGATCTGGAGCATAGAGTCTCCATGTTGGTGATGATCAGGTCCAGTATGTTTTCCCCTCTTGTGGGAGTGGTAACAAGTTGTTCCATAGCATTTGAGTTTTATAAATTCTAGGAACCTTTGGGCTAGGGTGTTGGAGCTAGAGTAATGCTCCCAGTCTATGTTTGGGTAGTTGAAGTCGCCCAATATAATGGTGTTTGGAGAGACCTTCATATTTTCCAGTGTTCTCAGGAAGGCCGAGTGGGGTTCCTGGGTTTGGGAGGGTGGTCTGTAGCAGGCTATAAACTGGAAGGCAGTTTTACCCACTGTTAGTTGCACATGGATAGTCTCTGATGCTTCGTGCTGTGCCACCAACCTGGAGGTGTGGGTATCTTTGACGAATATTGATACTCCCCCTCCTTTTGTGGTTCGGTCCAAGTTGTGGGGCTGAAAAGCATGGTATGAGGTATAACCTGGTAGTGCTGGAGTGCTCTTCGGAGCCTTGAACCAGGTTTCTGTTACTGCACAGATATCAATGTTCTCCATGCTAAGGAGAGTTTTGAGTGCGTGCATCTTGAGGTTTAGACTTCTGGCGTTGAGTAGCATTACTCTTAGTTTCTTATCCCTTGTGATACCTATGGAGGTGGGTTTGTCTTTTGAGCCTTGCCTAAAAAAGGCACTATGGGGGTAGCAAGAGCCTTGCCAATATCCGAAAGCCCAGGGGTGACAGGTGCAAGCTGTCCCTAGCAAAGCATCGTGGCTTGTTGAGCATGTCATCCAAGGCTGACAGGCATTGGATCCCCTTTGAATGACACCAATACTTAAGCCAATTGTTGAAATTGATCATCTTGTTTTCATATTGTGGCATCATTCTTGGTGAGGGTAAGATGCTACTCAAGGTCAGGGTCATACAGGCCTGGGCTACATGCTCAGAGAGCTCCTCTATGTCTCTTTTCATGTAGTCCACGGAGGTACATCTCAGGTCATTCACACCAGCAAGGACAATGACTGAATCATATTTGTACTTGCCTTGGAGTGACTTGAGTGCTTGTGTTATGTGACGGATCCTAGCACCCAACAGGCAGCTCACCATGACCTTCTCCTTGTTCAGCCTGGTGAGCGGGACGTCAGTGTGCCTGATGATAGAGTCACCTATTACAAGTGTATCAGGTGTGTTGTTTAGCCTTAAGGGCTGTGACTGTTCAGCATACTGGCTTTGTGAGCTATGTGTTGCACGTGTTTTGTTTTGGGGTAGCGGTTGCTTGAGTGTCTGCTTTGGAGGTCTCTGCTGCTTAGGCAGATTTTTATTTAGAGCCTCCGAGTATGTTTGTGTGTGTTTATGTGTTGCTGTCATGGTAGGTCTATGTGAGACTGGAATTGTAGTGAGTGTGGTTTCCTTCTCCTCCTGACTGGTTTTGCCAGTACTGAGTTGAGAGAGCTTAGCCTCCAGTATGGCTATATGGTTGCATCTCTCACATGTGTTGGAATTTGTTGGGAGGAGGAGAGGGTTGTCTGTGTACATGAGGCAGTTGTAACATTGCCTTAAGATTCCCAGATTCACCAGCTGGACCAGAGAGGAGATTGACAACTGACCTTTGGACATGCTAGAATAGTATTGGAAATTCCTTTATAATTGAAAAAAAGGGCCAATGGGGAACGAGGTACTCAAGGGGAGTTTGTGAGGGTGTAGTGCTTTTAATATTTTAGTGCTGACTTATATAATTGCTTTAGTGAGCAAGTGCCAGGTAACTTAAATGCAATGTGTTACAGGTAACTTAAATGCAAAAATGACAAACAGTAACTTTCTTTCAAGTGAAACAAGGAAATAAGTACATTAAGCAATGCAGATATCACTAGGGATCCACAGAAGCGCTGAAAAGCTGCATTTTAGGTGGAATTAACGTTTCAGGGAAATAACAAGCAAACAAACAACAAGCATACAAATAAATCTAGATTCAGCAGGCCTGGATCTAGTCTATGCTACAGCAAATGAGGTGTACTAATTTCAGTAAGAAACAGTTCAAATATGCAGGCACTATAAGCCTTTAACCAGAAATTCCCAGCTCAGAAGGGCAGAGTCCAGCCTCTCCTCCCACAAGAGTGCAGACCATGAAACTTCTTAATGTAAAATAACTTGCCTGAAGCCCAAGTGCTTAAACCAGAACTAATACACTTTTAGAATAACAGACATTGAGCCCTCAATCAGCAGTTCACAACTTAGAAAGATGCAAGCTACCTGTCCTGTCACCACAGTGCAGGCCACAAACCTTCCTAATGTAAAACAACTGGTCTGAAGCCCAAGTGCTTAATCCAAAAGACTTAGAATGATAGCTACACTTTAATCAAGTTACTACCAAGTAGTAATAGATGCAATTGAATACTTTAAAGAATGTCTGGATTAGTGCTATTCAGCAGGCCTGGATCTAGTCTATGCTACAGCAAACAAGGTGTACCAATTTCAGTAAGAAGCAGTTCAAATATGCAGGCACTATAAGCCTTTAACCAGAAATTCCCAGCTCAGAAGGGCAGAGTCCAGCCTCTCCTCCCACAAGAGTGCAGACCACGAACCCTTTTAATGTAAAATAACTGGCCTGAAGCCCAAGTGCTTAAACCAGAATTAATACACTTTTAGAATAACAGACACTGAGCCCTCAATCAGCAGTTCCCAACTTAGAAGGATGTAAGCTACCTGTCCTGCCACCACAGTGCCGGCCACAAACCTTCCTAATGTAGAACAACTGGTCTGAAGCCCAAGTGCTTAATCCAAAAGACTTAGAATGAAAGCTACACTTTAATCAAGTTACTATCAAGCAGTAATAAATACAATTGAATACTTTAAAGAATGCCTGGATTAGTGTTCAAGTTATACAAACAAAGCTAGATTCAGCAGGCCTGGATCTAGTCTATGCTACAGCAAACAAGGTGTACCAATTTCAGTAAGAAGCAGTTTAAATATGCAGGCACTATAAGCCTTTAATCAGAAATTCCCAGCTAGAAGGGCAGAGTCCATCCTCTCCTCCCACAAGAGTGCAGACCACGAACCCTTTTAATGTAAAATAACTGGCCTGAAGCCCAAGTGCTTAAAACAGAATTAATACACTTTTAGAATAACAGACACTAAGCCCTCAATCAGCAGTTCCCAACTTAGAAGGATGTAAGCTACCTGTCCTGCCACTACAGTGCAGACCACAAACCTTCCTAATGTAAAACAACTGGTCTGAAGCCCAAGTGCTTAAACTAAAAGGCTTAGAATGAGTTACACTAAGCAGTAAGAAATACAATTGAGTACTTTTAAGATGACGCAAAAGCAAAATAAAGTAGGAAGAAACACAAATACAGTAAAAGCAGATTTTTTTTTTTTTTTGAGTGAGCAAATGAGATGGGTCCAGGAGTTACAGGACAGAAACAAGTGCAAATGCAGGCCTTCAAATCAGAAAGTTGAGAGAGATGGAAGACCGCCCAAATGGCCAATAACTACAAATTCTGGGCCAGAACCCCTCCTTATGTGGTAGACAGGTTACCTAGTGCTTACCACTCCCACTGATAAGCTAGAAGGCTTCCCTCCAACACAGAAAGGCTTGGGGGCTCAGAAGCTTACAAATAGTCATGGATACAGCAAATCTGTATCTGGAACACTAATTACAGGAAAGGTAGGAAACAGGCTTACAATTTTTTTTTTTTCAGAAAAGTAGCAAAAAGAGTAGTAAAAACAATTCACATGCAGTGCAAGCTGGCACACTTGAGTATGTAGCAATATTAGTCCACACACAGTTTGAAAAAAAATGTAATTAAATTAAAAAGGACTAAAAGCAAGTGCAGAAAGGGTTTATTAGGTAGAATGTGGCAAAGAGATGGGACTGGGGGAGTGTCCTAGATCAAATCTACAGTAGGGCGGGCACTGCAAAAGCCACCAAATTTAAACTACAACCAAGAACAGGGAGGGGTGGTGAGGAAAAGTTTCAACAGAGATGTGAGGAATCAGAGTGCAAATTATAAAACCAAAAAAATATATACTGATCTCTGTATATTTGCAGAACACTAAGACAACAGATATCTAAGCAACAATTTAGCTCTATAGTACAGAATAATACAGAAAAATATACTCAGCTCTATATATTTGCAGATAGTCTTGTAAGGCTGTCTCTCAACACACAGGTCCACTTTAAATGCAGACTGCTGCTATTAACAGTTCAAATTAAGGGAACCTTGAGTTAACAACACACACGCAATAGAAACCAAAATGGGGGGGGGGGTTTCAACAGAGATGTGAGGAATCAGAGTGCAAATTATAAAACCAAAAAAATATATACTGATCTCTGTATATTTGCAGAACACTAAGACAACAGATATCTAAGCAACAATTTAGCTCTATAATACAGAATAATACAGAAAAATATACTCAGCTCTATATATTTGCAGATAGTCTTGTAAGGTTGTCTCGCAACACACAGGTCCACTTTAAATGCTTTAGATAGTGGGTTAAGGTACTACTTTAGTGAGTTGTAAATGCATCTGAAGTAAAACTTCTCCATACTTCATCAGAAAAAAAATCTATATCTGTATCTATATCTATCTATATATATGTGCATGTGTGTATCAGTCTGTATATTTATATCTATATCTATATCTATATATATATATATATATATATATATATATATTTATATATATATATATGTGTGTGTGTGTGTGTGTGTGTGTGTGTATATATATATATATATATATATATATATATATATATATATTTATATATATATATATGTCTGTGTGTGTGTGTGTGTGTGTGTGTGTGTGTGTGTGTGTGTGTGTGTGTGTATGTGTGTGTGTGTATGTTGTAGCATGCTGTGGCTACAATGCCATGTTTTCACATGGTTAAATAGGGTGAGATAAATATTGCTGCATTAAAGTTCTGAGATTAGAACTGCAGTTTTAAGTGCGTTTCATAACCGAACACACTGTCATTGTTACGTTAATGTTCCATAATGAACTATCAAAGGAAGACAAAAATATGATAAAGACAGGTTCCAGAGGCTTTAGTTCATGAGCCTTTTGTGATGCAATCTAACATTTGGTGTGAAACTCTCTTTTCATTGTAAGTGTTACAGTAAACTTTAAATAAGTTCTCTAAGTACAAAAATGACATAAAGTGCTTCATTTCTGCTGAACCAATACATTGCTTTTTTCCACTAGACTTGTACCCTTCTCCGCAAGTTTAGATTAATTTACAGTAAACTTCATTATAAGAAGACAAAAACTGTATATGTGTCTTTACAGCAGGAACCACCATTTAAATGCATTTTACAACTGAAGGTTGTGATATAGTCTTATTTTGAAGAGATTTTTGTCATACTTGGTGTGGATACACAGAAATGGTCCTACAGTTCTTGGTGCCACCAGTAATCTCATGTGGTCATTTGAAGCAAACAGCTCGCTGAAGTTTACAAGGAAAGAAAACAGCTTTTATCACAGATTGGTAAGAATGATCTTGTTCAACTTAAAGTTGAGGTTGGGTACTGGACTGGAGAATGGCACATCTGTAATGAAAAAAAAAATAACTGATATACATGCCTATTCCACCAGCAAGGGACAAATAATGCAGATAATAAAGCAATGGTTGTATTGTGTAATGCAATCCATCTATAAGGGTGAAATACAGAATTTTGTAAAAAAACAGCAACATAGCTTTGCATTAAGTCTGTTGCAAAACTAGAAAAAAAATTGCAAGCAAATAGCAGCATGGGGGCTAACTGGATCCAAACAGTCCGATATGATACAATTTGCTTGCCTACACAATTACCTTGCTATAAAGCAGATACAGCTCTCTGAGTATTGTGAATATGCAAATGAGTGTGTGTTAGAAAAATATGTATTTGAACATGTATAAAGTGCTAGCTTAAAAGCAAATAGTATATAATGCATTTTATTCTATTTACAATATGGCAATAAGAATGATTTTACATGCAATTGCTTGAATCTTTGGAGCTGCAGTGTATTTGAACTCTGACCCTGGCAGTAGCCAGCTCAGCAAGCTTATGTTTTTCACTAATGATTATCTGCTGGGTCAGGAAAATTAAATGTATAAAGCATTGAATATTCTTATTCCTTCCTCTGAGATAATTGACCTTGTGAATGTATCAGAGATAAGACACAGCTGCTAAAGTAAAGTTGCAAGAAGATTGAACCAGCTGTTGTATTCAAGCAAGCCTGAGACCTTGGAAGAGTAACATTTACAGAAAGACATTATAATGAACCAGGTGCTTTGCAAGGCTGTATTATTCCCATGGGAAAACTTTTAAAATGTATAACATCAGCTTTTTCTTATGAATAGAATATTGTAGACCACAGTGATGTAGGTGCTCTGTGACTAACCACGTCAGTAAGGTGGGCACAGCTTGAATGTAAGACTATATAAAATTGTGTATTTCCTGCATCATGTCAGACAAAACTCTGTACTTGTATGGTTTTTTGCCTCCTGGTGTACACTAGTAAACTTTTGCATCTGAGCCTCCTGTGTTGTTATCATTTGTTTTTATTTAACAGTTTGGTCTTCCTTGAACCGGAATTCCCTTGGTAAGCTGCAGATCAGAGTGTATCGGTGGTCGAATACTGCGCAGGAGAAGTTACCAAAACGGTTCTTCTTGAAACACAAAGACCTCCGACTGAATTGTCGTCTTGAGAGGCTGGCCACTTTCTAATCTGCGGCCGAAGAGCGGTCTCGAACTGGTCGACCCAGAAGGCTCAGGTAGGAAAATATTTGCCTTTTTTCTGTTTTAGATCAGGGACTAGGTTACAGTAAATGTCATTGTCAGAGATTTGTTATACAGATCAGGGACAAAAGGAAATTACTGTATATTTTGTCAGAGATCAGGGAAACAGAATAAGGTAGGCAGTTATTCTAGATAAACTGTGTAAGGAACTGAAATACCACGTGGTGAAAAGGGTTAAGTAACATTTTTTTAGAATGGGAAATCAGTGCACTAAAAAATCACGAGATCCGCCCCTAACTGATGACGCAAAATATATGCAATTACAACGGACTGATAATGTAAGGTATTATACAAAATGGGTTAATAAATACGGATTTGATGGTAAATTAAACAAGATTTCATTAGTTAAACTTTTAAAACAGCTTAAATCTGACGCAGAAGGTCAGGCAAAAAAACAACAGTGATTAGGCATTCCTCAAGCATACAGGTGGATTGAGGAAGTAAACCGAAGGGAACAGAAAACTAAAAATGCAAAACATTATTTTTAGCCAAAGAGCATAGTAATACAGTAATAGCGACGGCCCTCCCCTCCACCCCTCAATGCCTTTTTCAGGATATGAAGCAGGAGGACAAGCTGGTCCACCTCCATGTTATCCTGAAGTTACAAGAGTACTAAAACCATTTGTTAGAGATCCTATTAAAACTAGGTCCCGGACACGTAAAACACTTGGGGACACAGACGTATATCAAATAGGGAAAAATACACTAGAAGAGAGTGAGGAAGAAATCTGTCCACTGATCGAGGTACCAAATCCTCAGGCAGGACAGGAAGGGCAGGACCCAACTCTTCTAGTATATAGACCATGGACACCGGAAGATATTCGGAAAGCTACAGAGGGAATCCCTCATCCAAAAGTTAATTACACAAAGTTTTTACAAGATTTACAAGGTATGAGACTAAGTTACCACTTGAATGGGGAAGAAGTAGGAAAGGTAGTTAGACAGATTGTGGGTCCAGACTGGCACATGATTTGTGGCACCTGGAATCCTCGTAATGCAGAGCTTAAACCACTCCCACATAGTGACGCAGAATTAGACAGCAAAGTAAAAGGTCTTACAGACCAAATTTCTGAAAAATGGAAACCTAGAGCAGATTGGACTTGCATTAATCAATGCATACAGCAAGAGAATGAAACTGTAGATGGGTACTATGGTAGATTATTGGAATGTTTCAATAACCATAGTGGTATGGCTATTCCTGAAAATCAGACACATGATACCTCGTATGAACAGCAACTGAAAAATGCATTTTTGAAAGGTTGCATTGCACCTATCAGTAGCTTTATTACAAAGCATATGATAGATCATCGAACAAGTAGGCTACAAGCCTTACTTGAATATGCCAGACATGCTGAAAGACACTTTAATAGTAAAAAAAAAAAAAGACACAGGTCTTCACAGCTGAAGACGGAGCAGAGGTCTTTGTAGTACAGTCAGGTAAAAAGGGTAAGAAAAATACCCAGAAAAATAGACAATCTGACAAAAGGTCAAAAGATTTTGAAGAGAAAAAAAAGAAAGGTGAGTGCTTTAAGTGCAGTAAAAAAGGACATTTAGCAAGGGATTGCAGGCTAAATAAAAAGGTGACTACAGAAAATAAAGGTGATGAGGACTGACTATATGATAGTGATAAAAATCAGAAATCATCAGAGAAGGAAAACAAACAAAGGGCAAACGTAAATGTAGTGGAAGGAACAGAGGAAGTGCAAGCAGATGTAGAGGATGAAAAAAGTTAAATTTTAGATTTGGCATTACTGAGCTTGGAGCTCTATTTGGCAGACACAAAACCGGAAGTTACACTTCTGGTGGAAGGAAGGGAAGTGAAATTCTTGTGTGACTCAGGAGCGTCACGAACTTTGATACACCCTTCAAAGTTACCAGAATATTCTGAATCACCTGACTATATATTAGTGAAAGCAGCAAATAGACAGCTATATAGGGAGCCACTCTCCCATGATATAGCAATAACTGACCCTGTTTCAGGCATGACTCAGAAAAGTAAAATTGTAGTTTCTGCAAAATGTCCAGTAAACTTACTGGGAAGAGATCTTATGCAGATATTTGGCATAGCGGTAGTCCCCACTATGCAGGGTATGGAAGCACAAAGACAAATGGATACTTTTGTGGTGCGACCGGAGGGTGAAACCTTTTACTGGTACAGCCAGGACCTAGTTACTACTGGTCCAGGGGCAGTAACCGGAGAACTGATGAATGTAGCCATCAGTAAGGCCCCCTCCCTTGACACTGACCAACAGCATTTGTTACATTGTACTCTATACTACTGTAGCATGCCAGGACCTAATAAAGAATATGAGCAAGAGTTGTTCAAAAATCCTGCTAACAGATTAGTATTACGAACCTTGTATTGGGATACTAAGGAAAACAGTGTGGTAAGCTGTTCACTACCTCAGGAATTCATGACACTGTACAAATCTAATAGACTACCACATGTCAGCTTGACAAAGAATAAGAATGTAAGATGGGCAGACTTAGAAAAAAAAGTAACAAAATGGGAAAACAAACTGATTTAAAATTATCAGAACAGGGAATACAAAAACAAAAATTAAATTGGCTAACACAGACACATCCAGCTGTACACTTACAAACTAGTGAAGACAGCTGATTAGCATTCTTATTAAAAGAAAAAGAAAAAGCCTTGTGTGATATACCAAATATTCTTTGGTCAACAGGTAAATCAGATGTAGGACTTATTCAAACAGCAGGACCAGTAACTATTACACCAAAATCAGCATTTAGACCACAAAAAAAGACAATACCCCTTGAGGAAAGATGCAGAGCAAGGAATCAAGCCTATAATAGCAGCATTACTCAAGGAAGGAGTACTGGTAGAATCTCTTGACTCACCATGTAACACCCCTCTATTTCCTGTTAAAAAAGCAAACGGGGAATGGCGAATGGTACAGAATTTACAAGCTGTAAACAATGCAATAATACCCAGAGCACCTACGGTGCCAAACCCACACATTTTGTTAAATGATTTAAAACCACAACAAAAATATTTTACTGTGGTAAATATAAGCAATGCTTTCTTTTCAATACCTATACATCCTGATAGCCAGTATTGGTTTGCATTTACATTTCAGGGTAAAAAATATACCTATACTCGGCTACCGCAGGAATATTGTGAAAGTCCAACGATATTTGCACAAGAAATGGCAAGCAACCTGCCAGGGTTTACTCCACCAGGAGGTAGTCAGATTCTACTTTATGTAGATGACATCTTGCTAGAAGCCCCTACCCAGCATCAATGCAGGGAAGATACGATAGCATTATTGAAATTTTTAGCAGCACAAGGACACAAAGTAAACAAAAGTAAGTTACAACTTTGGAGAAAACAGGTTAGATACCTAGGATATGTAATATCCAATGAAGGTAGAATATTAGACGAAAACAGAAAAACAGCGATTTTACAGGCACCCAAACCAGCAACCAAGAAGGAAATGATGTCCTTCTTGGGAACAACTATTTTTTGTCGAAGCTGGATATCAAACTATGCTTTAGAATCTGCTCCACTGGCTGATTTAATATATAAAACATCAATGGCAGCACAAGATGTATTATAATGGACACCTAAAGCAGAAACAGCTTTCTGCAGACTAAAACAATTGATAGCTTCATCACTAGTTTTAGGACTTCCAAATTACCACAAAAGATTTTTTCAGACCGTAGATTGTAAGCAGGGATACATGACGTCAGTTTTGACGCAACAGCATGGGGGTAAGCAATGCCCCATAGCTTACTAGTCATCACAGTTAGATCCAGTGGCACGATCATTGCCTCACTGTGTGCAAGCAGTAGTCGCAGCTGCAATGGCAGTACAGGCTTCAGCCTCAGTAGTGTTGTTCCACCCTCTCACATTGAGAGTGCCTCATGCAGTCGCGATAATTTTACTGCAAGAGAAAATAGCATATCTATCTCCTGCTAGACATCTTTTATGTATGACCATACTGCTGAGCCAACCTCATATGGTAATTGAACGTTGTACAACATTAAATCCATCAACGTTACTTCCAACTCCTATGGATGGCACACCGCACAGTTGCCTGCAGGAAATTGAGCAAATAACTTTGCCCAGACAAGACCTTACTGATATGCCCTTGGATGATGCCGAGGTGACATTTTATGTGGACGGTTCATGCAGAAAGGGTCCTACAGGGAAAAATCTAGTAGGGTATGCAGTAGTCACAGATACAGAGATTTTAGAAGCCCAACCCTTACAGCATAACCTGTCTGCTCAAGCAGCAGAACTGATAGCCTTAACACGGGCTTGTACTCTAGCGAAAGATAAATGTGTGAACATATATACTGACAGTCAGTATGCTTTCTCTACAGTGCATGTTTTCGCACAGCAATGGAAAAATAGAGGAATGATAACATCTACTGGCAAACCGATTAATCATGCAACTTGTTTTGAACTTGTTAGATTCCATTCAGTTACCTACTAAAGTAGCTATTTGTAAATGTTTAGCTCATACAAAACAACAGGATGCAATTTCAAAAGGAAATGCAAAAGCTGATGCAGCTGCAAGCAAGCAACCTCAGACTCAGAAACTTTACTTTTAACCGAGGAATTACAACCCTCTGAGATTTTAGATTTAGAAATGTTAAAAACGATGCAGACATTAACTACAAAAGCTGAGAAACAAAAATGGGAGAAACGAGGTGCAATCCTCGAAAATGGACTGTATATCTCCAAAGAGAAAAAAACAATATTGCCGTCTAATTTATTTAGATATGCAGCTTTGTTGAGCCATGGGCAGTGCCATGTCTCAACAGGGGGGATGGTACAGTTAGTAAATCGAATATTCCAAACATACGGATTCACAAACTTTACACAAAAATTTTGTGCAGCATGCCATATCTGTAATAAACATCATGCACAAAGAGCATTCAAACCCAAGCAAGGGAGTTTTCCTATACCACCGTATCTGTTCCATACTATCTGTATGGATTTCATAAAACTGAACAAATGTGAAGGGAAAAAATACTGTTTAGTAATTATAGACATGTTTTCCAAATGGGTAAAAGCTTTTCCAACTAAAAATCCGAATGCAGCAACAGTGGCAAAGGCCCTAATAAAAGAAATAATTCCTAGATTTGGCATACCGAAAAGAATCTATAGTGACAATGGGACACATTTTGTGAATCAGACGATTCACCAACTTGGGAGATTCTTTGGAATCTCCTTAAAGAATCATTGTGCTTACCACCCACAGTCTGCAGGACTGGTGGAAAAATACAATGGAATTTTAAAAAGTAAGTTGAGAAAATTGATAGATGATACACAGAAAAATTGGATTTGCTGTTTGCCTTTGGCACTGCTGAGCATGAGAACAGTTCCAAATGTAAAGGGTTTGACCCCCTTTAAAGTGATATTTGGAAGGGCATATTATGTGCCACAGTGGAAAGCTCTCATGCCTGTGGAGCTAAAGGCTGACAGCTCATTAGCTAATTACATGAGAAAACTGTTATCAAATCAAACTGTTTTGCAGTTGAACTCTTTTTCAGATAAAAAAACAGACCAGACCATTGAAAGCAGTGCTGACCCCAGGGTCCTGGGTTTGGTTAAAGGTCACGAAGAGGAAAAATTGGGAGAGTCCAAAGTGGAAAGGACCGTACCAGGTACTGTTGGCAACGCCTACTGCAGTCAAAGTTGCTGAGAGGTCATCCTGGGTCCACCTGATGCACTGTAAACCGGTAAAGAATTTTCAACTTGATAAACATTTTGTGACTGACACACAACAAAGGCAGGATGGCCAAGAGCAAAATGAGTAAAAATACAGATCAACCCCAAAGATATTGTTTAATCATCTTGCTAACTATGCATTTATTGACTATGATTGTGATGACTTTCCTTTTGTTGTGGTTCTTCTTACATATAACCACACAAGTGGAAGTGGAGAAACGTGATGAACTGTCTATAGACTGGCATCCAAACTTTAACACATACCTAGCTATGAAGCGTGTATATGTAGAGACTATAAACATTTCAAATTGCTGGGTTTGTACTGCCATACCAACAGCATATGGAGGACTGTTGATGTCCGCTGTCCCCTTGGGGATAAATGAGACTTGGGAAAATTTACTTTTTGATACAGGTTCTGTAAGATCACAGGACAAAATTGCATTGTATTTGCCTATTACACAGAGGGGAATTGTATGTTTTTATAAGAATGACACACTCCAAGTGGGTTGGAGTAACTGTAACATAACTATATCTTATAAATGCTATATTAAAGCCAAAGATAAAGGCACTGTTTGTAACACAAATTATGATACATATTTGAGCTTAATGAAAACAACATTAAGTGATGTGCAGAGAAATCCTGTTTTGCATAAACGATTGTCTGTTATAGACAAGAAAATGTTTAATTCAGAACTAACCCGCATCAGTACCAAAGTAAAAAACTGTTATTTTGTTTGTGGGAAAAAAGCATACAAATGGCTACCTGAGAATTGGTCCGGCAGTTGTTTTTTGGGTTATCTGGTTCTGGCTATAAGGCATACTGCAGAATTACATCTAGGTAAGATACGAAATGTAAGAGATGTAGCCCGAAAACCTGAAGATCCAATCGGAAAACCTGTAAATTCAATGGGAAAAATCGAACCTGGTTGGAAGAACCATCATTCCGTGAAAGATAAAGAAAAATTGACTCATATGGACTTGAGTGACAGTGTTATATCCTGGGCTGGAATATTTCCAGCATATGGAGCAGTCAAATCGATCTGGGAGTTGAAAAAACTGTCAAAGCTTCTCGAAGTAATGAGTAACGCAACTTTTTCTGCTCTCGAACTAGTGACTGATGAACTAAATGCAATGAGAACTGTTGTGCTACAAAATCGAATGGCTCTTGATTAATGATCACCTAGAGGTAATACAGCAGGTATCGGCCATGACTGAACCAGGCCCAAACCCACTGACAAACTTTTTCCAGAGTCTGGTGGGTGGGGTTCTATCCTAATGAATGTTTTGATTGCTATTTGTGTTGGTCTGCTCCTATTAGGAGCATGTGTCTGTTGTGGGATCCCCTGTATGAAAAGATTAGTCAAAGATTTTGTTGATATATCTGTAACTGAAACTTTGTACCAAGACATTGAATTGGAACTATTGATTCCAGACGAAACTTTTTCCGAAATATAAACTAAATGACTTGCCTAGTTAAAAGTCCTTAAAGGAGAAGGCTAGGAGACGATATAACATTGTTTATGTTTCTGAATAGAATAAAAAGTATTAAAAGGGAGGAAAATGTTAGAAAAATATGTATTTGAACATGTATAAAGTGCTAGCTTAAAAGCAAATAGTATATAATGCATTTTATTCTATTTACAATATGGCAATAAGAATGATTTTACATGCAATTGCTTGAAGCTTTGGAGCTTCAGTGTATTTGAACTCTGACCCTGGCAGTAGCCAGCTCAGCAAGCTTATGTTTTTCACTAATGATTATCTGCTGGGTCAGGAAAATTAAATGTATAAAGCATTGAATATTCTTATTCCTTCCTCTGAGATAATTGACCTTGTGAATGTATCAGAGATAAGACACAGCTGCTAAAGTAAAGTTGCAAGAAGATTGAACCAACTATTGTATTCAAGCAAGCCTGAGACCTTGGAAGAGTAACATTTACAGAAAGACATTATAACGAACCAGGTGCTTTGCAAGGCTGTATTATTCCCATGGGAAAACTTTTAAAATGTATAACATCAGCTTTTTCTTATGAATAGAATATTGTAGACCATAGTGATGTAGGTGCCCTGTGACTAACCACGTCAGTAAGGTGGGCACAGCTTGAATGTAAGATTATATAAAATTGTGTATTTTCTGCATCATGTCAGACAAAACTCTGTACTTGTATGTTTTTTTTGCCTCCTGGTGTACACTAGTAAACTTTTGCATCTGAGCCTCCTGTGTTGTTATCATTTGTTTTTATTTTAACAGTGTGAACTCATTAGCACTCATGAATTACAAAACCTGCACTAAGTACAGAGCATGTAAACATGGTGTAAGGACCTACATAATTGTATACACATGCCCTAACACAGCAAGGAAGAGCACTGAGAAGTGTTACTTGCTAAAGGCTTCCAAGTGTGAATGACTACTTTACAGGAAAAATCTGTGTTTCATAATCTGTCTTCCTTATTGTACACATATTGAGGGTTTGTCTGGGAGAAAAGATTTAACACTAAATTCTGAGATTACATTGACTGAGATATTCCAAACATTTTTATTTAATGTTTATATCTGCACTTTGTGCCTCTGAGTAACATTTTTCTGCATCTAAGAAAGTGCCTTAATCAATGAAATACATGTTAATAACAATGCAAAAGAGACAGCATTGTTGTTAGAAAATCATAGATAAGGGAATGCTGCTTATAAAGTAAAGAGAAGAAAACATCTGCAGTGTTACAGATGTTTGTTTTATAGTCTGTGAGGAAATATTAGCTTATCTGTTGCTAAGATCACAATCATCCACACATCTACTGGCAAATTACAAAGGACAGCTTTTAGAGCTTGTTTCTGTTGCAGTTTTAATGTGTATTGATACACTCTCACATCTTCTTTATATGTAATCTTTTTTTCTTCCTGTCATATATTTGTGTCTATGCAGATACTGATAGTAATATCTGTTGCTTGCAGTTAATTTTCTGGTTTGATGGTGTGATAATGTGAGGTACTGCCATCTGTGGCAGGGAGAATAGCACAGTCCATGTGTAACATATGCCAGCATAGATAGCTGGAGTTTTGTAAATAGTTTTGTGTCATTTGACTATCACACTGACTTACACAGATGCTTGCATTAAAAATGCATCAACAGTGTTATTACTGATTAAATGTTTATGTTTAAATAAAGAATTCAGAAAGGGAAGAGTGGAAGTTTTTCAAATTATTCTATAATTTTCAAATATTGCAACACATCTTAGCAAAGCTCTGAGTGTGTATTGTACCAGAGTCAAGTGATCAAATGTGATGTCATTCTATAACCAGCACCGAGAGAATGGAACTCACACAGAAGCTTTTTTTGTTTTCTTTTATTTGGAACCTGATATAAAAAATATATCCCCCAGATTTATGAAGCTCTGCATTGCATGCAGGATTAGTCTAAGAGCTATTTTCAGCAATATGGCCAATGTGCGATTCAGGAACGAACTCCCAGGACGTGCACGTGAGCTCTTAGAATAATCCTGCACAGACCGAGCTCCTATATGCAACTTACCCTCATTTGCAGGTGAAAACCATGCAAATGAGGGTAATTTGTGATCCAGGAAACTGGCAGCTGTCCGTGCAGGACAAGTGCACTCTGCAGAAATGTACTCGGTTAGTAACTGAGTACATTTCTGCAAACTACAAAACGGAGGCATGACAGCCCCAAATAAAGTGTGCATATGATGTGTAATACATGCCAATGGCCATATAATTGGCCATTGGCATGGAAAACAGTGAAAAAATGAAATGTTTGACTTTGTTTTTTGGCTGATATCGGCCGTTTAAGCAAAGGGCAGCAGCTCGCAAATGGCATCGGGCTAAAAAAAAAAAAAAAAAACTAAAACAACCATTAAGAAGAAAATCATTATTTTGCCATAATTGTTAATGGCAGGCATAATACAACATGGCCAGTGCAGACTGGTTGCTAAGGAGGAAGGCTGAGTGTGAGACATGTAACCAAGGATTAGCAGGCAATCCTATGCAAATGAGGGGAATGATAGAGAATCCCAGATTCCCTGTCAGTGCAAGCCAGCACCCAAGAGTGTAGGACTAGGAAAACCATGAGTGTAAGTCCTAGACATAGCTGACATCAGAAGGGGGTGTGTCAGGCATGCAGTAAGCTAATTGGAGCACTGTGTCTTGTGTCTGCCCTTAGCTAAGCTAAGGTAGGGGGTGTGTCTAGGACTGTCCTATCTTACACCAAGAAAATCATGGTGTACACAGGTAAAACAAGCCAAAATCCTGTAAAACGTGCACCAGGTGTAAAAAAAAAAAAAACAGGAAATAGCAGCTCCGTTCATATCTGAGCACTGTGTTTGCGCAGCGCACCCCCAGGCTTAAACAGGAAGGCAATAGGAACAAACTCCCAGGACGTGCATGTGAGCTCTTAGAATAAGTTAATCAAGAAGAACTAGCTTAGCTAGTGGGTGAAATGTATCAGAATTAGCCAATTACACAGACAGCAGACCAGCCCAACCCAGAACACTACTATAAACTAACCAAACACCCTCCCCTCTGGTTTTTCCCACACTCTACACCACCGGTGTATACAAGTGGGGAAACTTTAACAAACAAGCCTACAAAATGAGAAGAGCTACAGCAGGCAACATAGAACAACATGTGCAAGAGGCAGAGGGTGGTGAGGATGTGAATGCTGCCGAACAACCCACAGTGAGGAGACAGAGAAGAGTGTACAGACCCAGGGTAACCTACCAGGGGGTACATGAGCTGGAGATAGTGGAGCACTATAGGGTGGACAGAGACCTCCTACAGCAAATTGTTGAGCTGTGCCAGCTACACCTGACACACCAAACTGGCTGAGGGGAACCCATCCCAGTGGATACCAAAGTATGCGTAGGCCTAGTATACTAGCCACAGGTACCTCCGAAAGCACAACTGGCGATATCATGGGGATCTCACAGGCATCAGCATCCAGAGTATTCCACCAGTTCCTGGATGCCATGTCAGCACATGCCAGTGAGCACATATATTTCCTCAACACACGTGAGGTGTTGACCAGCAATATGCGTGTCTTCACCAAATAGCAGAATACCCTGAGGTAGTGGGTGCTATAGACTGTATGCAGATATGCATCAAAGCACCACCCAGTGAGCAGGGTATGGCCTACATCAACCCCAGGGGCATCCCCTCCATCAACTACCAGGTCATATGTGATGCCCAGGGCATTATAATGGATGTGTGTGCTGGCTGCCCTGAAAGCTATGACAATTTATACGTATGGCATCTGACACAGCTGTACCAAAGATTTTCCAGTGTAGGCATCCCTTATAGTCACCTAGTGGGGGATGCTGGGTACACACTGGAGCCGTGGCTGATGACACCCATCAGAAATGCACACACACCTGAACAACAATGCCATAATGAGGCACACGCACAGGCCAGACATATAATAGAGCATGTGTTTAGGATGCTCAGGTCACTGTTCGAGTGTCTGGACACATTCAGTGGAGCCTTGCAGTATTCACCAGCTACATGTACCCAAACTGTTATTGTATGTGCTATGCTACACAATATGATCCTGCGGAAACAGCTGCAGCAGGAACAGCATGGGGCAGGGCCACACAGCCACCCACCAATGCCAAGGCCTGTACAGGCACAAAGTGACTCGGAGGAGGAATAACCTGAGCCTTCCCCAGTAGGCAGAAGGAGGCATGCTCAGTATGACCTGGCCTTGGCAAAAAGGCAATGCATAGCACATACACTGACACAGTAGGGACCCAGGGAATGACATCCTTCTCTGACTCGCACATACAGTAAAAGGGATGCCGAACATGACACTACCTGTGCTCAACCATGTATAGGGAGTGTACTATGTGCATCTGACATAGGCAGCCCTCCAGCACCATCCGCAAGTCTGGCACAGCCTCAAGGTAATCAATCAACCTACCAATTGCCAAATGGAGTAGAATGTGTTGTTACCTGTAGCTATGGTATGGATGTGAGCATGCAAGGGAATTGGGTGGCTGAATGTTATGGCAGCAGACAGTAGACACCCATAGTGGCACCATGACATCTGTAACACATACTGGAGTCAACATAGTAGCCAGTATTACACAGGGTGACAAAACCCACTGCAGGAAATGGGCTGAGCAACATGTGTGTCCGTAAGACCCACACATGCCAGTTAGGAAGGTTCACATACCCAACAACAGTCTCAGCCAGCAGAACAGGTGTAAACAAACCTAAACAGAGCATGTGGCATGGCCCCAGAATGATGGCTATGGTTAACCTCCCCCCCCAGCCTACACAGACAGACCACAGCAGGTCTGGCAGTGGGATGTTAGTTCTGAAGGGTAGAAAGTCAGACTATAATATGTAGGGCAACCAAAGGCATGATCTGTAGTACACTGGTATGCCTCTAGTCAGCATGATAGTTAGCAATACAGAATGAAATGGAGTGCCTGACATACCAGTACAGTCATAGCAAATGTGTAGAAGTGTCACATGTGCCCCCCACATCCTACATAGTAATGTAATAATAATCAGGTGTGGCCAACCCTGTGTAGAAATGTAGAAATAGTCAGGTGTGCCCCCATCCTACATAGTAATGTAATAACAGTCAGGTGTGCCCCCACCACTCCTGTGTAGAAATGTAGAAACAGTCAGGTGTGCCCCTGCTATGCAGAAATGTAGTAACAGTCAAAGCCAAATGATTGATGGATACCCTGCAGAGGCAGCATGCTACTTGTTGGTGTACAACACAAAGGTCAGCACTACAGCACAAACTACCTGGACACAATCCACAAATTCAATACAGATGGCCATACTGGGCATGCTCACACACTTAAACACATGAAGGCCATGACTGCAAACACCAGTGGACCAGACATATCTGGCAGTTGCAGTTGTTAGTGTAGACACTTGTCAGTATGCACCACTCATGCCTTGCACACACAGTGGATAGGAATACAGACATATATGTCAGGACAACACACTAATATAATCCAAAGGTAGACATACATAGATGTGTGGAAGAGGGTCACTGTGACAAGGAGCTATCCAGGCCTGTCCCACCCAGCACACAGCCAAAGGGCCCCAAACACATGAGATGCAGATGTCACCCACTGCAGATACTAGCCACCAGTATCTGTCAGCATTACAGACTATGTGGTGCATGTGCTAGCTGTGCAACATGACTGTACAAGGAAGTAGTCATCTAGTAGCTGTATACATGTACCTGTGATATGACCCTGTGTGTGGCCACATGTGGCGTGTCCACCCCTAGATGAATGGGCTATGGCCAATGCACACACCGCCCTCTCCATAGCCCTACTATGACAAGCCTGCTGAGGTCATCCAATGTGAAATACACCTTTGGGAGAGCTGTAGCCCAGTAATCTCAGCAGCATGTCCTGTAACTGCATACTGCTGTAGTGTGATAAAGTAGTTAGGTAGGTGTTCTAACCCCAGACTTGACAACTGTGTGTGTGTGTCTGTCTGTCTCTGACCGAGTAAAGGACAATGCTTTTTAGGGTACTCACACTACTTACTATTCATATACTGAACTTTGGCAAGACTGCTGATGTCACCCACATAGAAATACACCTCTGGGAACATTGTAGCCCAGTAATCTCTGTAGTGCATCCGGTAACTGCGTACTGCTGGAGTGTGATTTAGAACTGTGGTAAGGTTCCATCCCCAACCATGACAGTTCTGGATGTTTTGTGTGTGTTTCAATGTCTGTGTACAGAGCAATGTATTATAGGCTAGTCACCCGCAGTACATTTGAAGTGCCCTTATTTGGCAATCCTGCCGATGTCATTCCTTGTGAAATACACCTTTGGGGAAGAAGTTCTCTAGTAATCCCTGAGGTGTGTCCTATAACAACTCCATGCTGTAGTGTGATATAAACCTCAGTCATGGGTCCTATGCCCACACATGTTGGTTGTGGATGTTTTGTGTGTATCTCACTGTCTGTGTAGGGAGCAATGCATTTTAGGCTACTCAATCGCAGTACATTTGAAATGCCCTACTTTGGTAATCCTGCTGATGTCATTCATTGTGAAATAGACCTTTGGGAAAGGAGTACTCCAGTAATGTCCATGGCACGTACTATAACTGCGTAGTGTTGTAGTGTAATAAACTAGTTAGGTAGGGGTTCTACTGTCACACATGACAGGTGTGTGTGTGTGTGTGTGTGTGTGTGTGTGTGTGTGTGTGTGTGTGTGTGTGTGTGTGTGTGTGTGTGTGTGTGTGTGTGTGTGTGTGTGTGTGTGTGTGTGTGTGTGTGTGTGTGTGTGTGTGTGTGTGTGTGTGTGTGTGTGTTTGTAACTTGTATCCTACGTAGAGGTGATTGAGAGTGTGTGACACCTGTGGCCAGTGTGGATTGGGTTTTGCATATTTCTTATATGGTGGTCCTATGTTGTTTCACAATGTCAACCATACTTGGATAACAGATGTAAAATAGCTGAGAGGTTGGGGGTGCAAAGCCATACCCATACATGTGACATTAAATCCAGACAATCACAGTTAGCAACCCCAGTATTACCCAGAGCACACTCTCAACCCATGTCTCATACACACATGCCTAGGCAACAGCCAATATGTGGGTAGTACATTGCATATAGGCCATCAATAGTAACTATGGAGTGATAGCAGTGGGCTACAGAGGGCATGTCACCCTGCCCATCTGTCCAATATGCACATACATGCAGACAGTGCACCTCCCCCATGTTCCCCAATGGACACCTGCACCACATGTGGTGCCTTCACATGTGACCCACACCAGACATACCATGCCTGACAACATGCCCTGTATGGGCAGATGCCACTGACACCAGGGAATGCTGTTAGCATGCTATCAATGTAGGTGCAGGGTAAACCTGCTGCCCATTACCAGTACCTGCCACAGGTGGGCAAGACTGGCACATCTGATGATAATCTGTGTTCACAACATGGGCTAGACACCCCAGGTACAGTTTCACATGTCACTGTACATGCTTGTGAGAGGTGTGCACATCCTAGACACCATCCATGACATGAAGTAAGGAACACATACATGGCAGGGGATGCACAGCATTGGCCACACACAATAGCCACCCAGGTGACTGGATGGGGGATACAATACCCACCTGTGTGGGCAAATGCAGAAATGACAGCCCTGAGCCACAATGCAAACCACTGTCATGTAGCCTGATGCCAAGGTATACCCATCACCTACCCTTGTATAGCCTGCAGGCACAGTTGACCATCACACACCCGTGCAGACATGAACCCATGCATGTCAGTACTGGCACCCAGTGTGTTTGTGTGTGTGTTGTATGGTGCGTATGTCCACATCCACACTCACTACAACCCCCCTGGGTATAATTGAAGCATGTTGTCTGATGTCTGACACCTCTGCATAATCTTTGCCCATGCGACCTCCACATGGCCCGTGTGGTGCATGTGATACCTGCACATTGATGTTTTGTGGCAATCCCGCTAGTGATGAGTTGTACTCCTGGCCCTGCCAAGTGTGTCACAGTGTGTGTGTCCCTGTGAGAGTGTGGCTGTGTTGACGCTGGCACCTGTTCATGTGGAGAGGCACGTGTACATCACCTACTGCATATCTACCGTATCCCTGTTGCAGATGTCACTCACCATCACATATATGTTATGAGTGCTCCAAAGCAGGTGGTGTATCCAATAACTGCATCGAACTGTGATAGCACTACATAATTGTCAGGGGTTTGATACCCTGTGCTGGTAGGTGTGTGACACAAACATGCTTCAGTTTTACTCTCCCACCCCTCCCTGACATGTATTTGCCTCTGTCTGCCTCCCCCACTCCTTCTCTGGTGGATGTGGAGACCCACACCTGCTTTGCTTAGGCAGCAGCATGTGTATTTTAAGTGATGCTCATGATCAACTGATGGCCTCTGCACGAATTGCAGCCCTCCTCTAGCTGATTGCATGTGGAACAGCTGTGGTAACATTCCCATAGCCAATTGCATGGAAACACACTCCAATATCTAGGAACATCATGGTGGTGTTGGCCATTTTCATTCACTGTGAGCAGGAACTAGATCTGTTGTTTGGCAATCAGCATCTCAGATGGATTGGGGATGTACCTCTGACAACATACACTGTGGAAAGAGGGCAACAAACAGGAGGGGGTGTGCCTGACCTGACTACAGACTGTAAGTGCTGCTATACTGCATTTTGAGTAATGTTGGTTTAACAGTGCTTGTCTGGATATGGCTGTTATACATGTCGCAATACCTGCCATATCAGTTCCATGTATATGAGGAATCCCCATCTGCAGGGTCATCATCAAACTGGGCAGTGTTGTGCCTTTGGTTTCATGTGTTAGCCATGGAGCATCTATCTGTGGAATGCAGAAGGTAGTGTCAGGATTGCAGTCTGTAGATGGTGAAGGCCGTGACAGTTACTGACTTCATATCCCTCATAGGACATATGTTGCAATAAACCCTGTTACAATGGTAAATGTATGAGGTTATCACAGCAACATGTCTATACTGGCCCTGTGTATGTGCTGTCAGCCTCACCTCTGTCAACCTTTGTACATATGTTGTGCATGAAGTGGTGCATATGTGCTGTACACCATAAATAGTGTCATCATATCTGATAACAAGCCAGTGATATATCTGATTGCTACACATGCTATGGACAGTAGGGGTTATATTTCATGACATAACCTGGACATTCTGTGGATGTTTGTACAGTACTGAGGTCTGTGTAGTGATGGTGAATGTCAGCAGTGTGTGTATTGTTAATATGTACTGTAGCCTGTGTACCGACTGTGGTAGATATCACTGTTCTAATTCCCCTTCTATCTGATGTTACCTGCTGCCCCACTGTATGGTACCATTTTGGCGTTCATGTTTGTAGGGCCATACACACATGTCCCATACCACAGACAGCCATCATACCAAACTGTGTAGCAGCCCAGTATATGTTGGGTCAGTCTGTGAGTGGCACATATGGGGATGGTGTAGAACAGATAGTCCATATAGTGTAATATTATGCTAGCTTACCATATGTGGCTGTGGCTGTGTTCACATTGGTTGTGGTTATGCACTTTCACACAGGTGTATCTTACCCTGTGCTGTGACATGCCTGTTGAGCCTGCTATATATGCAGGTGCATGTGCATTCCCCCATAGGAGATGTAGGCCAGTGTTGAGCCAGTCTGCCTGTAGCCTGCACAGTTCATTGTTACATGCCTAGCAGCTTAGTATACTTACCCAGTGAGATGTCATGTGCAGATACTTGCCAGATGTACTGCTACCAGGCCTCCCTTAACAGTCATGTATGTCAGACAGAGCAGTGGGATGCTGTACAGATATATGTCAATATTTAATGGGTAGTATGTGTCCATGGCACCCCTGTACCAGCAGTCATTCTGTGTCAAGCCAGATAGGAGTGTGTGAATGCAAAACCTATGGTGGCAAATGTATACCAGTCGTTATGTGTTATACCCATCTACATGGCTGTCTACATCCATATTGTCAGACCTGGTACACATGTTGTGCTCTAAGGGATTATGTGTATACCTCTGGACTGTGCAGGGTGTGTCCGAAGTTTCACATATATTGGCCAATATCTCTGCTGCACTCCACAGGGGCATTACATGCTAGCGGCGGTACTTTACAATGATTTCCTTAGGATGTCTGTAAGTAGCCAATGGCACACATGTTATAAGCAGGTGTGACCTTCCACACACACCACGTCTGTGAAGACAATCCCAATGAGAGTAGCAATACTCTACTAATATATACCTGCTATACATACCTGACATCCCCTTGCACTACAATTTTGGGACTATAGGGGCTGGGGTAGGGCTACACTCCATGTCCAGGGCATATGGTGGAAATATATCTACATATCCAGATAGCCATATATATATATATATATATATATATATATATATATATATATATATATATATATGATTACACATGTGTACTACTTCCAATGACCACTGTCATGGCAACCACCGACTATAAATCCCTACAGCATGTGGGCGTGGTCCCTTTACATTTCCGGTGTGATGAACATTCTTCCTGTGTGTGGGCATCAGTGTTACAGACAGCAGGTAGCAATACTTCTTACAGGAGAACCTTCACACTCATGGCAGCCACATGTTTGTAGGAGGATCAGGAACTACAGACATACTGTGAGTAGAGTTGTGTTATGCTTTGTATAGTACTGGTGTTACAGGGTGTGTGTGTATGTACGTACTAGTTTACCTTGGAATGCAGTCTATCTGCATAGCTCACTACTGTGGGCCTGTCTTCTTGCTGGACAGAGGTATGCCTATCATGTGTTGTCCGTCCACCACACAGGTCCTGTGTCAGAAATTACACTGGCAGTGTGTGTGTTGAGTGCTATCAGTACATGGCTACATCCATTTCTGTTTCTAACTTCAATTCCCTGATTAAGGGTATATTGCAGACTATCCTGTAACACCAGCACCTTGCTTAGTGTATGGCAACAGTGTTCCACATATGTGCCTGTGTTCCAGCCTCTGTCCTCCATCTACATACCAAGCTTTGCACATATGTCATGCTGTTGGGGGTTGTTCTGTAGTGGGCTGTGAGTATATCACACTGCTATTGCTGCCATTAGTCCACTGCTTTTGTATCCCCCACAAATACAGTGTGGCTGGGGCCATATATGTGTGGGCGTCACCTACAGAATACATGTGTGCCCTTATGCACTCCAGAGGCCAGTGTATGTAACAGTGGTATATGGCCCTGTATTATTGAGTCTAGGTGGGGAGGACCATAAATGACCTAGGCTGTTACAAAATGTGGAGGTAGCAGGGGTGAGCTGCTGCAAGGTATCTGGATGTACAGTACCATATACTTCACCTTACATGAATTGGGGTACTGCAAGCCTACTGCCTTCTGCCATACAGGCAGTTCTGTTTGTCGGTGTGCTTGTGATGGTGTCAGTTATGCCTTGTTATGTAACAGTGACAACCCATGTGATCACATAATGTTTTTACCACCTACTGAGTTTGTACAGAGTGTAGATAGAGGCTGCTGAACTACACACCTGCAGTACATACTGTTGACTGTTTGGTATCCTGTGGCCCAGTCTGTGTTCAATATTGTACAATATGAAGGGCTTGGCCTGGACAGCAACAGTTGTGAACCTTTCCAGACTACTGTATTAATGTAACTGTTTCACAGTTGTGGTACTCTGTTTATATGGTTGTCAGTGTCCAAACAGCTATATGACATGGCATATAGAACTGTTATAGTACACAATGAAAGGTTTCCCATTTCTGAAAACCTGTGTGTGGTGTCTTTCCTATGACCTCTCTATGAGTATATGTTGCAGGCAACAATTGACATTTGTATGGGTGGCCCATACAGTGTCCAGATGTTCAGGTGTTAACTGTAGGCATAGTGGCTGTTCCATACTGTGTGCACCTTCTACATATATATCTTACTGTACATATATCTGGTGTGTATGTGTAGTCACATGTATATATATATATATATATATATATATATATATATATATATATATATATATATATATATATGTATATCTGTATCTGTATCTGCATATCTGTGTCTGTGTATCTGTATTCAGGAGATGTTGATGGCTTCCACATATTACATTTCCTATGGGTGGCAGACTGTACTTGGTAGTGTATTGCAGGGCACATGTGTTTGGTTGTGGGGAGGGATGCCTATTCATACGAGACGTATAGTGTGGGGGCCTCTCAACTCCATTAACGGTGCATGTGGACATATGTGTATTTGTTCATCTGCCATTGCTATCTACAGATGTATGGCCATATATACCTGTATATATATATATATATATATATATATATATATATATATCTGCTAACATATATATAACTATGTCCGTATATACCTACATAGATATATATCTGTGTACACATATGTAACTTGCTGTGTATATGTAGACATATAGGTGCAGATACATATATGTGTCAATTTAGGCATGTGCATGTATATATATGTTGATATATATGCATATAGTGTTAGAAATATATGTATATATATATATATATATATATATATATATATATATATATATATATGGGTTCCCTTCAGAAGCTCGAAATACCAAAATGTCGAATTTCAGTATTTCAAGCCCAAAAAGCCAAATATACATAATAGCGAAAGTTTAGAAGCACAAAATTCAAAACCTCGAATACTGGAGGTTTTGAATTTTGCGCTTCTAAAGTTCCGCTATGGTCATGTATTCAGGTAAGTGTGTGTGTGTGTTAAGGGGGTTGGGTAAGGGCTGTGGAGTGTGTCAGTGTGCTTTGTTGCTGTGATGTGTGTGTGTCCAAAGAGAAAGTAGCTTGTGTGGTGGTGTTTTGTGTGTGTTTTTATGTAGTACGACTTTGGAGTGAGAATATTTAAATGGGGGGGCTTGCCCCCCCACATGGGGGGTGCAGGGGGGCTTGCCCCCCTGCTTTCATGTAGTACAGTGATTGTGTGTGTTTGTTTGGTGGATGGTGTGTGTGTGTGTGTGTGTGTGTGTGTGTGTGTGTGTGTGTGTGTGTGTGTGTGTGTGTGTGTGTGTATGTGTAGTAAAACCACGAAATTCAAAACTTCTGGAATTCGAGGTTTTGAATTTCGCGTTTTTTACTTTTCGTTGTATTGTGGATTTGACTTCTTGGGCTCAAGGTACTGAAATACTATATTTCAGTATTTCGAGCTTCTGAAGTGAATCCATATATATATATATATATATATATATATATAAATATATATATATATATATATATATATATATATATATATATATATATATATATATAAATATATATATATGACAGCTGTTTAATCAAAGTCTTACCTCTGGATACGTACCCAGGGAGTGGCGCACTACAACTGTGGTACCACTTCACAAAGGCGGTGCCTCCACCGACCCTGGAAATTACCGGCCCATTAGCTTGACAAGCCTTATCTGCAAAGCCATGGAGAGGATCATAATGGACCTCATAAATAAAGACATAGGGAATTTGCAGACTTTGGATCCAACCCAGTTTGGCTTTGTCAAAGGCAGATCATGCCTTTTAAACTTGGTTGACTTTTTCGAAACAGTCACCAAAGCCATTGATGAGGGAAAGGCAGTCCATACAGCCTACCTCGATCTGGCTAAGGCCTGCGATACAATACCCCACTCGGGTATCATTGAAAAACTCATCAGCTTAAATGTCAACCCATACATCACAAGATGGGTTGCAAACTGGCTGAGTGACAGAACCCACAGGGTCAGAGTTGCTGGCGCCATGTCAGACTCAAAGCCTGTCACAAGTGGTGTCCCACAGGCTCAGTCCTGGGCCCACTCTTGTTTGGCATCTACTTTTCAAGTACAAGCA
>NC_056751.1:725953016-726063016 GCF_019279795.1 Protopterus annectens
CATGTTTGCACACTCTGTCCAGACTTCTTGCATTAACAGCTTGTGTGGTATGATATTACTACATTTCCTGCACTGTTGACTGATTGTGCTGGATGATATGTTTGTGAAAACATCAGGGTTATGTATATCTGCCATGGTTTAGTGGTAAATCACTTTGTGTATGGTGTGCAGGGTCCTTCGTTCAAGCCTTGCAGTGTTTTTTTTTTTTTTTGCTGGGCAGGACACCAGCAGTTGGATACTGAGTGATTAAGGCACTTTAAAGCAATTGTAAGTGTGTTTGCATGGGTTTGCGTGGAAGTAAGCACTGCTAACTTCCGGTTACAGTGTCCGACACTCAGCTGCTATATTGCTTAACCTGTGTAGGCATTGCTTACCCCCCATGCAAACCCACTTAAAGCTGCTTACTGCTGCTTAAACGTGCATACTGCCACTTACTCCATGCTAATTTCTTTAAAAGAAAAGAAAAAAGGGTTGATAGGAAAGTGGTGAAAAATGGGCAAAAAGAGGGTAAGACAGTAGGGAAAATAGCTAGGCATGTGCAGGAAGGGTGTAGGAAATGTCCATAGCTGCCTATTTCTTCTACAGCAACAGATGTGCATATACACTGAATATGGAGGTAGATTTGTACCCTCAAACCCCTGGCTGAGGGGTGAGGACAACATAAATTCATTGTGATGCCAATTAGACCAGATTACATGTGTCCAGTGGACATGTGTGTGAAATGGACAGCTATGTATGGGGTGAGATTTTTTGTGGGAACAGATTGCCCTTTTTTTTTCAGGTGAGAGTGGGATGTTGGGGAGGGGTAGTAGGTATATTTAGGGAGGTAGGTTGGGTAGGTTAACAGACAAGACACACAAGACACCTACAGGGGCAGTATATGACACATTTGGGGGGTAAACACCTTGATGGGGAGGGGTGTTGGGATATCAGAAGCCCACAAGCCCCCTAGTGGTAACAGTGGGACTGAGGTCCCCACCCATGGGCAGTCACCACTGCACCTTCACAGCCCCGAAGGTGGCTGTGCTGGGGGCTGAGCCGCAGACCCAGCCTGACTCTCTAATTGTGACATGCGGCCCTCAAGCTGACGTAGAAGATCACCAAACTCCTCACTGATCGCTCTACACACCACAACCCTGATCTGGTGACGAGTGACAGGTGCCTGTCCGCGCCCACTCCCAGGGGGGACAGTCCCATCCCCTGAGGCGGTTTCAGCCAAAGGTGGTGCAGGACCAATGGACAGGGAGGTGTGGGGTTGGGCCCCAGACATGCTGGTGCCTCGTGCCTCGGCCAGCTGAGGTGGGACAGGTGGGACCGCTGGAACCGGCCTTCCCAAGTGTGTTAATAGTGTGTAGATTTCAATATCATGTTAGTAATAATCAATACATTCCAGGGTTAGGTAATATAGCATGCATAGATATCCCCATTAACCCAGAGACCAGATACAGAACAGCTGCATAGCAAACAGAATACATGCATATATGGGAACACCGTGGTAATAAGAACAGCATGCAGGTACGTTGATGGCACCATGCCAACAATGTTGGAATAATTCAATATGGCACATGCATGGGAACCATTAGAATATTTATCAAACGATTGGCCATTATTAGACTCAGTACATACCAGCTGGGGAGGGTATGTTGATTATTGTTGGAGATAAGGTGGGGGGAGAGAAAGATGTCAATTAACAAGTAGTATATTCCTGTACTCATCATTACTCTCCTAGTCAATGCTGTTATCTGCACCTTACAAGTTTTACTACACTACCCTATAGACCTATACTGGACACTGATATGGCTGTCAACATCATTACACATGAACCGGTTTTATCTGCAGTATACACCTCTTACCTGGTATACCTGTGGAGGGAATGTTTGTTAACACTGACTGTTTGTACATATATGCCCGGATTCCAGGTTGGTGTTTTGCCCTATGCTATCCAACTCTTTCTGCACAGACTCTGGCCATGTGTTGACCACATGCTGGTGTGCCTGGACATATCTAGAATATTGCCCTCTTCCACCTTTAGTGACCTGACACACACATATACATGCTTTCCTACACAGTTATATTATGTAGCACAGTGTGGCTGACAGTGACCAGTAATACTTTCTTATTCAGAGAAACTGCAACACTCACAATCCCCTACTATATGGGGATGGACAGTATCAGTGCAGGTTATATTGGTCTGTATTTATCAGCACATTATTCGTATCCAACGTACCTGTGGGAGCAATGTTTGTTAGCACTACCTGACTGTTGCCACACAAAGTTCCAGATTACACATTAGTATTCTGCAAATACTACTCACTCTGTTACTGTACACACTTAACAAGTTGGGGTGTAAATGGGACATACTTGGCTTCTTAGTCACATAAGGTATTTGGGAGTTGCTAGTGTGCCAGATGTTTGTCATAGATGTGTGTCAATCAGTTGTATTTCCTGTTTGCTGCCTATAGGTCTGGGATCATCCCACTGATTTTCCAGGGGGACAGGTTGATAGGCAACAGATATGGGCCACTTTAATAGACATTCTGTACATATCTGTACAGTTGGGTATGATTCTGTATGCAGACTACTACCACTGGCTTGATTCAAACCGTGGCTGTTTGTGCTAAAGGAACAACACTTCACATCTCAGTTACATGTGCTATTCAGTTTTTGTTGTCTACATTTTTCCTCTTTACTGTATATGTGTCTCTCAGTTGTACTAAATGGCCTCTGGGGATTACACCTGTCATATACAGGCATTCCTACACATTTGATTTATGGTGCATGGTGTGGGTAACAGTGCTTAATACAGCAGTACTATCACATGATTGCAAATCTACATTACCATATGATACCAGAATATAGATATATAGTCCTGCAGATGGACCTGTTTTGTCAGGCTATTACACTTTTATTGCCATACTAACAATATGAGACTCTTCCTGTCATATTCTCTAGTGTATGCAGTACTTGCCTTGAACAATACAGGTTTTATACTAGCAATTACTTTACTTCTACTTTTATTTTTATTTCCTCTGACAGTAGAAGCATGAGTATTACTGACCTGCCTCACATCACAACCATGCCAGGTGGCTGATGTGGGCCTCCTGGTTTGCGGCCTGCTCTATTGCAGCTGTGGGGAACATAAGAGGAATATTTAGCCATACCTATCCATGATATATCTAAGATGGAAATTATTACACAGGTCATGGACTGATACACACGGCTGGGACATCCCCTGCTGCTCTAGCCTCTTAAAGCCACTCCTCCAAGAGGTCCCCCTTCTGCCACTTCAGGTCAGCATAGTGGTGCCTGACCTGCTCACCAGTTCAGGGTATGCCAGTGGCACTGGTGAGGTCACTGGCGAGATGGTTCCAGGCCTCCACCTTATATTGGGAGCCCTGGTACTGGCCCTGCAGCAGTCTCTGTGCATGGACTTTAACTAGGAGTCCAGCCATGACCTTGGACTCCTGGATGCACCAGCACTGCGCCCGGAAGTGCACTCCTTCTCCCTTTACTGCCATAGTGCCTGCAAGGGGAAGCTACAACCAGTTATGAGCTGTATTCCCACCTCTTGGGTTTAAGTAGGGCCAGTTTCCCGTACTTTTCTGTGATTGGCCAGTTTTGAAAAGGCTAAGCTATGGGCACACCTGCTTACTTAAGGTTGACACTGATTAAAGAGGTATACCACTGGACAGATTGAATTGGCTTCCCTACACATTGCTTACACTTACTAAGTTGAGCTGTGCTGCAGTTAGCATTGCTTAATAGTTAATTAGGACTATATTTGCCTTTTGGCATTGATTTATTATTCATTACAGGTTATATATGTGTCTGGTATCCCTGATTCATGTGTACATACACTGTATGGGGACCTGGAGACTTCTACACTTTATTACAATAACACCTCAAATCTATGCTTACTGCAGTACTCCAGTTCACATATTTATGTTCTGTAGCAGGTTATGCAACATCACACTGTACATAGATTCAATTCACATGTTTAATTTGATTTTCCTGTGGTGAGGATTAGTTTGCTGATACCTCATTTATATGTATTGCTATGATGGCTTAGTGGTTAACTACTGTGACATACAGGGTCCGGAGTTTGAGCCTCGCAGAAGCTTGTTTATTTTGTGGCTGGGCAGAACATGGGCCATTGGGTACAGAGTGATTAAGGCACTTTAAAGCATTTGTAAGCAGGTGTGAGCGGGTTTACACAGAGCTAAGCAATGCTAACCTCCGATTACAGTGTATTACATTCAGTTAGCTTCTACTTTGCTTAATATGTGTGTAGGCAATGCTTACCCCCACGCAAACGCAATTAAACATGATTACTAGTGCTTATATATGCTTACTACTGCTTATTTGTTCTTAAACCTGCTTACTAGTGCCTTATTCATTATGACACTGACACTTCACATATGCATTTAATGCAGTACTCCAGTTCACATTTAAATGTTATTTAGTAGGTTATACAGCAAAAAAATGTAAAGAAATGTTTATATAGAGATTTCACAGGGAAAATGGTATGTGCTGCAGTGGGACTCGAACTGGGAATGCCTGCTCATTAGGTGGATGCTCTTACCACTAAACTAGTGTTGTGCTGTTTCATTTGCATATATCTTCCTTGTTATCCTCTTCAGCCTTTTAAGCTGCTTTAACCGTAGCTTACTGATGGGCACACCTACGCACCTACAGTTAGCTGTACTCGGAGTTTTAAAAAAAAATAAAGGGGTTTCTTCTTTTTATTTTTATGTCCTGTTGCTGGTGTACACATGGGGGTCTGTTGGTGGGGATATGCGGACACCTATGAGCAGTCTCACTCATTTATTTACACTTTCTGCAGTCCTTCATTGCAGGGGCGTGTATATTGTGAGAGCTCTGCTCTCAGACACACCCCCTGCACTCGTCCAAGCTCCGTGTAGGATTTGGAGCTCAGGCAGCACGCCTTCATTAATATGCATGGTGCGCTGCTGTCCTCCTCCTAAACTGCCGCTTCCATGCAGGACTAGACTAGTCCTGCACAGAAGATTAGTAAATCCGGGGGTATGACTGTTATGACAGTTAGTTGATCAGTTCAGTTCAGTAGTTGGAAGCTCATCACATTGCCTATTTGAAGTAAGCATCTTAGCATTCTATCTTGCCTTGCTATATTAATTAAGTTAGCTAAGGAACAGTTATTCTTTAGACAGTCTGGAAATACAGTGAGAATAGTTTATTAGCATTTTACTTCATCTGTTTGAAACTGCCCAACTGTATTATTTTTATTTCTGCTGTGAGTAAATCTCTGATGTTTGTTGTACTTTGATATTTATTATTCTCGTGTTTTCTATTTCATTATTTATTTATTATAAAATATTTCATACCTTTCGTTGTGGCTGGACTTTTAGAGGATACTTTTAAGGTATTGAGACTATCTGTACTTATTTTAGTGATGCCTTGGTGACTCCAAAAAGCCTCACTGCTTTGGTTACACTGTACCATTTATGTTAGTATTGATTTTACTCAGTATAATTGGATACCCTTGTAAGAACCTAACAGTGGTTGACTGGTGGCAGTGAGGTTACCATATAGTCTGGGCAGAAGGGGTACAGTTAGTAAATTTGCACCAGTCTTTGCCAGGAGTGTGTGTGTGTGTGTGTGTGTGTGTGTGTGTGTGTGTGTGTGTGTGTGTGTGTGTGTGTGTGTGTGTGTGTGTGTGTGTGCGTGCGTGCATGTGTGCGTGTGTGTGTGTGTGTGTGTGTGTGTGTGTGTGTGTGTGTGTGTGTGGCTGTGTGTGTGTGAAAATCAAATATCCAGGCTTGGGTGTGGCAGCTTTTTGGAACTTGGACACAGTGCTCAAAAGTGGGTGTGGCAGCTTTTTGGAACTCGGACACAGTGCTCAAAAGTGAGTCTTGTTTGGGATCTGGAGAAACAGAGAGTCCAGTTCCAGTGGAGCATATTCCATGTGTGCTCTTGGGAGAAATTGTGCTTGATGCAGAAAGCTGCATTTGAAATACTATGTAAAGCCTTTCCTGATTTTAGTGACCATCTCTCACCGGTGTCAGTGGTGAGGATTGAGGTTTTTTTATTACTGGCCAAGGATAAAGAGAGACCATCACATACTGGTGTTAGAGCAGTGGGATACTAATTGAACTTCAGTAACCTGGGGCAGTTGTCACTGAAGGAGTGCATACTCTCAACAGCCACAGGGTAAACATTCAGAGTTTCATTTTCACAATATTCATATTTATTTTGGTTAGTTTAGTTTAGTCAAGGAAAGTAAGCAAAGATGTCAGCAAAGAGTAAGCTGACAAAGAACTAGCTGGCCAAGTTGTGTGAAGCCAAAGGACTGGTGCATGCTAACTGGACTAAAGAAGAAATGATTTCAGCTTTACTCATGCTGCAGCATGGACCAGTAGCCAGCAGGACAACAGTCTGGTGTTGGGGATGTGCAGTCTTCAGAAAAAGGACAGTGCACCTTTTCTTCAAGGGACTTAAAAATCTATCTTGGGTTTAAGAGACTTGAACTGGAGGCCAAATGGTTGGAGAGTGAAGAAAAGGGGAAGCAGCATCAGCATGAACTGCAGGCCAAACCTCTGGAGACCAAAGAGGGACTGCAGCAATTACAGAGTAAAGAAAAGGAGAAGCAGTGTGACAACATGAGAGAGAAATGCTGACCCTTCATCAGGGGAAGGAAATAACTGGACCCCAGAAGCAAAAAAGGTCAGCAAATTTCTTGTACAAGCTGCAGAGGGTAATGACTTTGTACTTTTATTCCTATAGTTGACAGTGTATGTAAACAGTATAATGTTGATCAAGGCCTCTAGGTAGGGATCCTGAACCCCTTACCCCATGGTAAGCTGTAACTGCTGTTTTTAACTTGTCTGATATCGATTGTTTACAACTATTACAGAGTAAAACAATGTTTATTGAACTGTTAAAAATTAACGTGAAGCTTACAGAAAAAAAACTTTTGTGACCATAGACACAAGTTAGATGAAAGTATATGAGATGATATTACTGAGTTAAGCACTTATTTTCATAGGTGGGTGAGTGGGTGTCAGGTCACTGCTTTTGAAATACTAGCAGACCTTTTGTTGAGGGAACAAGCCCTTAATACTTTGCCTGAGGACATGAAAATCTGGTTGGCAGACAGCGAGTGTAACTCTGTAGATGAGCTGGGGATAAAAGGGGATCTGTACTTAGCAAGCAGGGCATCACTGCACAAGAAGGGGATACCCAGTGCTGCACATGGATATAAGGGAACCCACCTCAACAGAGCCTACCAGTAAGAGGGAATGTCACTAGTTCAGGTACATGGCCAGGATCAGGGATGAAATGTTTTAAATGTAATCAAAGGGGCCATGTAGCATACAAATGTCCACTGAAGCAAGGGTGGGGAACAAAAGGTGAGTAGTCAGTTGTCTGGATACAGCATGGGTACCAAACTATCATTGGAGTTAGTATCCCATCTTAGTAGATGGAAGACAGGCCACTGCTAAATGGACACAGCCTCTGATATAACTATTGTGAGCCTGCAGTGGTTTAAGAGGAGCAGTATTTGCTTGGGCAGTCCACTCCAATCAGAGCTTTAGGAGGGATGCCATTCCAAATACCTTTGGCTAAGGTTCACCTACACTGAAAGGGTGGAAAAGGAAGCAAGGAGGTAGCTGTCTTTGAGGATATTCCTGCAGATGTTTTGATAGGGGATGATTTTGATAATGCAGTACCGTGTGTGCATGCAGTTACACAGACTCAGGCTTGGAGACAGGCATGTAGGTCTGGTAGCCTGCGGGGCACCCAGACAGGCCCCACACCTAAAGCTGAGGCTGGTGACATGCCTATTTCAGGAGGGAGCTACCTTGTAGTAGTGAGCCGGAAAATGAGCCACAGCTGCTGGTAGGTACTGATGTTCCTGTGGACAGGGTGACTGCAAGGACAGAGGTGAGTGGTAGTACCTAGGCTGACAGTGAGGCACCGCTGTCAGAAGATATTAGGCTTTCTGTGGAAAGGGAGCTGGGAGGGTTCACAAAAGTAGAGTTGAGACAGGCTCAGTTTTTCGACCCTACCTTATAAGGCTTGAGGGAGGTAGCTAAGGAGACACCTGATGCTCAAGGAAAAGGGGAGTCTGTATACTGGAACAAAATGTTACTGTACAGAGAGTGAACCCCTGAGGGAAGGCTAGAGGGTGAGGTAATACAACAGTTGGTAGTGCCCAGAGCCTACTGTCTTGCACTTCTATAGCCCATGACATTCCTTTTGCAGGTCATATGGGCATAAAGCATACCAAGAGACATATTATGCAGAACTTCTGTTAGCCTGGGATGCAAAGGATGCAATAGGTTAGTGCAGGACTTGTGAGCAATGCCAAAAGGTAGGCAAGGCAGGGGACAAGGTCAAAGCTCTGTTGATTCCATTGTCTGTAATTGAGGAGCCATTTCATAGGGTAGCTATGGATATTGTGAGGCCTCTGAGTACCCCAAGTTCCACAGGGAAGACGTATATCCTGGTGGTAGTAGATTATGCTACTAGATAGCCTGAGGGGGTGGTTCCATCCTCATTCAAGGCAGAGAAGGTGGAAAATGCTTTGTTAAAGATTTTCAGCAGGGTAGGGTTCCCAAAAGAAATACTGACTGACAGATGCTCCAATTTCTTGTCAGACCTGCTTGTCTGTGCAAGTCCTGTGGAGTGAAGCACCTAAAGACCACCCCTACCATCCCCAGACTAATGGTCTTGTGGAGAGGTGAAACTCTACACTAAAGTCCATGCTATGGGCATTTGCAGTCCAGTTTAAGACAGAGTGGGACAAATATTTGCCCCATCTATTGTTTGCATACAAAGAGGTAGCTCAGGAATCCATAGGTTTTTCAACCTTTGAGCTGATGTATGGGCATAGGATGATGGGGACTATAGATTTGATTTGTGATGATTGGGAGGGAGTCTGTTGTGGTATATGTTCTAAACCTCAGGACAAGGCTTAGGGAACCCATGGGCTTAGCCCAGCAGGACCTGGAAGAAGCCCAACAGTAGAAAAAGGTTTTGTATAACAGGAATGCTTGAGCCCAAGAATATGCTGTGGGACAACAGGTTATGGTGCTCATTCCTATCAGACACAATTAGCTGCAGGCAGCTTGGGAGGCCCCCTCTGAAGTTGTAAGGAAGGTCATTGATGTTAACTATATGGTAAACTTGATAGGCAGGAGGCAGGGTCACAAATTGTAGCATGTTAACATGATGAAATGTTATCATGATTGGGAGGCCCTAGGGCTGAGTATTTGCAGTGGATGGCAGGAGGAGTCTAAGGAGGATCTGCTGACTGATCCCCTCAGTGAGACATGGACTGACACCTTTGTGGAAGGGGTAGTCATATTCCAGTGTCTATCCACTACCCAAGTTCGAGAAATCGAAGCAGTGTTGCAGGAGTTTGGGACATGTTCACTGGTAAACCTAGTGCAGCATCATGTTGATACAGAACATCACAGGCCTATTTAGCAGGCCCCTAAAAGGGTATCTGAGTGAGTCAGACAGACATTGAGGGAAGAGATACAGGAAATGCTAGAACTGGGGGAAATCCAGGAGTCCAACAGTTCCTGAGTCTACCCAGTGATGTTGGCACCAAAGAAAGATGGTAGAATCAGATTCTGCACGAACTACAGAAAGCTAAAAATTCACACAGTCAGATGCTTACCCAGTGACTAGTATAGATGAAGCCTAAGAGCAGCTGGGTGAGGTCAAGTATCTGACCACTAGTGATCTGACAAGGGCTACTGACAAGTGCCCTTGGCTCCCATCACTAGAGAAGGGTCAGGCATTTTTACTCATTTCAGATTATATGAGTTCATGAAGATGCTCTTTGTGATGAAAAATGCCCAAGCAACCTTCCAGAGGCTGGTAGATTGCATCCTAGCAGGAGCAGGAGATTATGCCCTTGCTTACCTGGATGGTATTGCCATCTACCGTTATTCCTGGGAAGAACACCTTCTGCATGTCAGGGAGGTTCTGGGTAGACTCAAAAGGGCAGGGTTGGCCATTAAGCCCAGTAAGTGTAAGGTGGGTATGGCAGAGGTTTCCTGCTTAGGACTTATAGTGGGGAGTGGTAAGATTAGGTCAGAACTTGCCAAAATGGAAGCTATTCAGGCGTGGCCTGCACTGTTACCAAAAACATCTGAGGTCATTCTTGGGGACAGCGAGGTTGTATAGAAAGTGTGCTCCCAATTATATTACCGTAGCTGCTGCACTCACAGGTTTGACAAGAAAAAATGGACCAGATAAGGTAGTGTGGAATCCAACCTGTGAGCAGGCATTCCAAAAGCTTAAAGGGGCGTTTTGGGACTCCCTGTGTTAGCTAGCCCAGATTACACAAATAATTTGTTGTGCAGGTGGATGTTTCAAACCATGGGGTGGGGGCTCTACTCAGCCAGATTTCCTCAGAGGGAGAAGAGTACCCAGTTGTATCTCCCAGCTATAGACTCCAATCCAGGAATAAATGTTATACAGCTGTAGAAAAACAATGTCTAGCCATAGTATGGGGACTGCAAAAACTTCAGCCTTATCTGTATGGAAGGAAATTCATTGTGGTTATAGACCACAATCCCTTAACATGGTTACATGGAGTCAGCCAGCAAAATGGTGGAGCCTAGAGTTGCAGACGTAGGACATGATAGTGGAGCACCATAGTGGGGTAAGCAATGCTAATGCAGAGGGACTTTCAAGACAGGGTATGGGTTAATGTATTCTCCGACAGGCCCATTTCTATCAAGCAACGTTTTTCTAGGGTCATTTGAAAAACTAGATTGAGTCTTGAAAGGGGGGAGATGTGACAATGTGAGTTATTGCCATCTCTGCCAGGGAGAATAGGGCAGTACATGTGTAACATATGCCAGTATAGTTAGCTCGAGTTTTGTAAATAATCTTATGTCATTTGACTATCACACCGACTTGTACAGATGCTTGTTTTAATGTATCAACAGTGTTGTTATAACTGATTAAATGTTTATGGTTAAAGAAAGAATTCTGGAAGGGAAGAGTGGAGGTTTTTGAAATTTTTCTATAATTTTCAAATACTGCAACAAATATTAGCAAGCTCTGAATGTATATTGTACCAGAGTCAGGTGATCAAATGTGATGTCATTCCATAATCAGCACTGACAAGATGGAACTCGCACAGCAGCTTTTTTTTGTTTTGTTTTCTTTGAAACCTGATATAATAATCTATGACAGTTATCACAGTTAGTTGTTCAGTTGCGTTAGTTCAGTTCACTTCAGTAGTTAGAAGCTCATCACCCTGCCTAGTGGAAGTAAACATCTCTGCATTCTAACTTGCCTTGCTGTATTAAGTTAGCTAGGGAACAGTTATTTTTTTAGACAATCAGGAAATACAGTGAGGCTCATTTAGTAGTGTTTTTCTGCATTTTTTTTTTAATCTGCCCAATAGTGTTATTTTTATTTCTCCTGTGATTGAAACTCTGATGTTTATTGTACTTTGATATTTAGTATTTTCATGTTTTCTATTCTTTTTATTATTAGATATGTTTATACCTTTCACTGTGGCTGGTCATTTAGAGAATATTTGTAATGTCTTGAGAGTACTTGTACTTATTTAATGATGCCTTGGCCACCCCAAAAAAGTCTGGCTGCATTGGTTACACTCTACCATTTATGTTAGTATTGATTTTACTCAGTATAATTAGATACCCTTGTAAGAGCCTGACAGTGGTGGACTGGTGGCAGTAAGGTTACCTTATAGTCTGGGCAGAAGGGGTACAGATAGTAAATCTGTACCAGTGTTTGTGTGTGTGTGTGTGTGTGTGTGTGTGTGTGTGTGTGTGTGTGTGTGTGTGTGTGTGTGTGTGTGTGTGTGAAAATCAAATACCCAGGTGTGGGTGTGTCAGCTATTTGGAACTGGGACCCGATGCTCCAAGTGAGTCTTGTTTGGAATCTAGGGAGACAGAGAGTCCAGTCACAGTGGAGTATGTTCTCTGTGTGCTCTTGGTGGAAATTGTGCTTGATGTAGAAAGCTGCATTCCAAATACTGTGTAAATCCATTCCTGTTTTTAGTGACTGTCTCTCACCAGTGTCAGTGGTGAGGATTGAGGCTCTTTGATTACTAGCCTGGGGTAAAGAGAGGCTGTCACAGATACAGAACTTACTAATGTTTCATTGGCATATGTTCATGTTGAAAGACAACAGAGTGGAGTTAACATCAAAAATGTACACTTTATGCTTGAAAAATATTAACTGCTGTTGATGTGTATAACTTTGGTGTATTGATCAGCTATTTGTTTGCTTTATAATTGGTTTATCTATTGTTTTAAAACTAAAAAATATAAAAATGTATATTTTAAAGAAATCTTTCATAGTGTTGCCTTTACTTTATCTATCTATCTATCTATCTATCTATCTATCTATCTATCTATCTATCTATATATTTTTTTATTTTTCACCTTTATCCTTTTAACACTGTTTGGTCTTGTGCCCTCTTGATTGTCAGCATTTCCTAGTAGTGATTAACAGTTCAATGAAAAAATGTAATTTAGAATGCCATTAGTAGCAAAATTGAAACTGGCACTGGTGCGCTTTCTTCAGCAGTCTAGATAGTATTGAGTGAAGACGTTCCACTTATCGACTATGTCTTTGTCACAAGGTGTAAGTGAAGTGAGCTTAGAGAAAGAGACAATATACTACACACTTCAAATCTGGCATAACGTTATTTGTGACTGGATTCAGAATAAATATTGATACACAATGTTGTATATGAAATGAACAAGATAAAGGCCGGGATTCATTAATCTTCCTTGTAAGACTAACTAAGTCTTACACAGACACTGCAGTGTAAGTGTATGATGTCAGCACGTCATGCATTTTCATGAGGGTGCACTGACTGAACTCTAAGGCTTACACGGAGCGTGCACGAGTGCAGGGGGCATGTCAGACTGCTGAGCAGTCCAAATATCCACACCCCTGCAAGTGCCTAAACTGCAAATGTCAACTGAAATGAGCGAGTACGCTCAAATGTCCACATACCCAACACTACACTCCCCCACATTCTAAATCCCTGTACAAGTTTAAAATGTAAAGCTTTCCTTTTTTTTTTTTTATTATTCCCAATATAGCTGCCCGTATTTGCGCGGGTTTGCCCATTGCTTAGCTACAGTTAGCAGTGTAGACATCGAAGAGGATAATAAACTATTTATATGCAAATTAAGCCAAATAGCAATAGCATAGTGGTAGAGCCCTCACACAAAGATGAGGCATTCCCGGTTCGAGTCCCGCCACTCCCCTACCTATTTTCTGTCGGAAATGTGTGCATAAATAGAATTCCTGACATTTACCTTTTAAATCACAGTAAAATGCATTGAAATGGCCTATGTGGTAGGGAACGATATTTAATATATATATATATAAGCATGTGGAATAGTCATGCATACTGATAAATGCATAAGTAACGTATCTTAAGCAATGTGAAGCACTACTAAGCAAAGTTTGATAGTATTAAGCACAGTTAAGTACAATTGTTCAAAGCTTAGCACTGCTAAAACTAGTGCAATAGTTTTGCGTGGAGCTGTGCATCGTGCCAACTTGCACAACCAAAACATGTTCGCGCAGAGCTGCGCACCGCATTAACTAGCGCAACGTCGGGCAGCATAGAGCAACGTAGAGCAATGTCGAGCAATGTTGAGCAAAGTTGAGCAAAGTTTAGCAAAGTCGGCTAAACACAGCCACACCTCCAAGCTGGTCTGGCCAGTAGTAAAATAAAAAGCAATGGCAGACCTCGAACCCGGGATACTGAGCACCATAATCACAGTACTAAACCACTACGCCATGACAGCTTTAAATATGGATGCATTTCCAACACACTCATATATATCAATGGAAGTTTACCCATTGCTAAGCAGGTTTGCTCTTAGCTGAGAATTTTCAACACTGGCCAATCACAAATAAGTGTGGGAAATGAGGCATATTTAAGCTCCACAGGTGGGAATAATTTCCATAACTGGTGTAGCTCCCATCTGCAGACAGTATGGCTGGTGTTGGAGAGGGCTCTCATTTTTGAGCGCAACGGTGGGGCATTGAGGAGTCAAAAGTTATGGTTTGGCTCCTCGTCCATCATCATCATGATGCAAGACTCCTGCAGGGCCAGTTTCAGGGCACTGAATACAAAGCAGAAGCCTGGAACCGTCTAGCACATGATCTCACCAGTGCCACAGACGTCCCTCGGACTGGTGAGCAGGTCAGACACCACTTTTCAGACCTGAAGAGACGCAAGGAGGACCGACTGAACCAGTGATACAGGAGGCCCGTCAAATGGAAAATGCCCCACTACTGAGTATGTAGCCATGGAATGAAGTATGTAAGAATTGCTATAGTAGTCCATGTTATGGATAGGTATGTCTCAATATCCCTTCATTTACTTCACAGCTGCAGGTGTCCGTGCTGTGAATCTGCAAGTCTATGCAGATAGGCTGCTAAGGCTGCACCACCAGGCAGGTTAGTAATTATTCTGCATGTGTTGTCATATAAAAGAAGTGAGAGAGCCTGAAAAAGAGTGTTGTAACCCATTAATAAAGGTATAATGAGTGTTGAATAACTTCTCTGCATGTACTGTTATATAAAATAAGTGAGACAGCATGAAAAGGTGTTGTAACCCATTAATAAAGGTATAATACATCTTGAATAAAAGACCTCTGCATGCACTGATATATCAAATAAATGAGAGAGCCACTAGAAAAGTGTGTAATGTAATAAATAAAGGTATAATTCCTGGAGTGTGTCCATGTCACTTTCTTCGATATGTTGTTGTACCCTTGCATTATAGAAATAGTACTGTTGTAGTAAGCGCAGTCAACCCACACATGGGTAGGCCCATATAAAGTGGATGAAGGGAGTGCCAGTAGCTGTTAAGCATATATACAGTCATCAACTGTCGGTTCATGGCCAGCATGTACAGGTTAATCTGGCACATGAGTAGTTTGTTATTCTGTTCCCCAGAAATGTCAGTGTGCTGCTAGAAATGTAGGGGGCTGTCAACATATACCTTATAATGTCACCTGAACACATACAGACATGTAGATATTTAAATATAAATGAAATATGTAATATGTAGCAGTAACATCTGCATCCAGGACAGTTTGTATGTCAGATACAGGTCAGGTATATCACGAACTAGCAAAACCCATTTTACAATTTAACAGACATTGCCCAGTGTAATAATACATATAGGGGATATATAACTGCAGTCAATAGGAATGTAGTGTAAACTACAAGTATATATAAGTTATTAATGGAGGTATCTTTTTACACCCTACTGTATGTGCCTAAACAATGCAATTCCACACCTCAATGGGTATGTCTAATCTCATAAAATTTGTTGGGACACATGTCCTATTGGTTTATAAATATCTGCATTTACTTTGATGCATGTGCCCTGTTCACATACCACAATATTGGTGGCCTGTTACCACCAGTCAATCCTGCATGCTGTTGGAATGTCCACTGTTGTTCTATATATGCATGTGTTATGCTTGCTGTTCAACTGTTGGAACTCTGGTGTGTTGGGTTAATGGGAATACTACTGTATGCTGTTACAACTAAATTGGAATGCTGTTGGCTATTACTAACCCATATTGTCATTAAATCCTCCTAAGTATAGAACGTATGGGAAGGCCGGTCCCAGCGGACCCACCTGTCCCACCTCAGCTGGCGATGGCACCTAGCACCAGCAGGTCCAGTGCCCAGCCCGGGACACCCCTCCTCCATTGGTCCTGTGCCACCTTCGGGTGGAAGTGCTGCAGGGGATGGGGCTCGTCCCCCCCCCGTGCAAGCATGGCCAAAGGAGGGACACCTATCACCCTCCGAACGGTCTGGGCTGTGGTGCGTAGGGAGATCGAGCGTTCAGTCACTGATCCTCTACGCCAGCTCGAGGCAAGAGTGGTACAACTCACGGGTGAGCCTGCCCCTCCTACACAGCCCCCAGCACAGCCACCCTCCGGGCTGTGAAGGTGCAGTGGTGACTGCCCATGGGTGGGGATCTCAGTTCCACTGTTGCCATCTGTGGGCTCATGGGCTTGCGATTTCCAAACACCCTTCCCTGTCAATGGTGTTCACCCACCCCATGTGTCATATTCTGCCCCTGTATGAATCTTGTTTGTCTTGTCTGTTTACCTCCCCAACCTACCTCCCCAAATATACCTACTTCCTCTACCCCACATTCCACTCACACCTGAAAAAAAAAAATAGGCAATCTGCTCCCACAAAAAAAATTACGCCCCATACATAGCTGCCCATTTTGCACACATGTCTGCTGGACACATAAACTGAAATTTAATTGGCAGTACAACATACTTTGTTGCCCTCACCCCTTTCTCAGGGGTGAAAGGTTTCAAATTACCATCCAAATTATTAGTATATGCACAGCTGTTGCTGTGAAAGAAATGGGCAGCTATGGACCTTCCCTACACCCATCCTGCACATCCCGAGCTGTTTTCCCTACTGTCTTTCCATCTTTGTGCCCCTTTTTCACCACTTTCCTATCTCCCCATTTTCTTTTCTTTCAAAGAAATGAGCGCGGGGGTTCATAGGTTCATAGGTTCATAGGTTCATAGGTAGGTACTAGGCTATCGGCCCTAGGGCCCATACAAGCCTAGCCAAAAAATGTACCCTGGCTTTCGCCACCCAAGAAAATTATTTTCCTGTGCCCCTGTCGAGCAGAGCCACAGAAGTGATCCCTGGGTGAATTTCCCATTTCCCATCCAATCATCAAGATTTCTCTTGAAGAGTGCTAATGAGGAGCTCTGTTTGACATAGATAGGTAGTCTGTTCCAGAGTATGGGAAGTCTCTGAGACAGGAATCTATCCCTCCAGCATGTTCTGTTTATTGTGGTGACAAGGTTAAGGTCCCTAGAGCGTGTAGCTCGGAGGGATTGGGATTTCTTTAAGTGGAGCATGTCCAACAGCTCTGGGTTTGACATAGCTTTGTATGTTAGGCAGAGATCGCCCCTGAGTAGGCGATATGCGATGGAGTAAAGCTGTAGCTTTTTGAGACAGTCTGCATAGGGCATCTGTTTGAGGCCAGTAATCATCTTTGTGAGGTATTTCTGTGGTCTTTCCAGTTGTTGTAGATGTCTTATGAGGTACATACCAAAAGGGGAGTTGTACTCTATAATGGGTCTAATGAGTGATGAGTAGAGGGGAACAATGACCTCTTTTTTTCTGGATGAGAATCCTTTTGTGATGAGATGAGCCACGTAGAAGGATTTCCTGACCACTGTGGTGATGTGATTATCAAAGGAGAGACTACTGTCCACCTGTGTCCCAAGGTCTCTTATCACATTTTTAGCATTAAGTAAACTACCAGCTATGTGGTAGTTCATGGGTACAGAGTTTTTACCAAAGGGGATGACAATACACTTTTTGGCATTGAGCTTCAGGCCATGGGTTTGACACCAGGTATCTGTCTCAGTGAGGTCCTTTTTTAGTTTGTCCACATCGTTAGGAGTTTCGATTATGGCTCCTAGTTTGCAGTCATCTGCAAACTTTGTTAGCGAAAGACCTTCTGTGTTGGCCTGCACTTCAGAGAAGTAGATACCAAACAGGAGAGGACCCAGGACTGAACCCTGTGGTACTCCACTTGTCACTGGTCTGATGTCAGATTTGGAATCCGCTACTTTCACAGTGTGGGTTCTGTCCGTGAGCCAGTTGGCAACCCATCTTGTGACATAGGGATTTATACCTAGTTTAGTGAGCTTATCTATAATTCCAGAGTGGGGGATGGTGTCAAAAGCCTTGGCGAGATCTAGATAAGCTGTGTAAACCATTTTACCCTCATCTATGGCTTTGGTGACTGCTTCAAAGAAGTCAATCAGGTTTAGGAGACATGATCTGCCTTTTACAAATCCAAACTGAGTAGGGTCCAGAGTTTGGAGATTATCAATGTCTTTGTTTATGAGTTCCATGATGATACGTTCCATGGCCTTGCAGACCAGGCTCGTCAGGCTAATGGGGCGGTAGTTCCCGGGGTCCATCATGGCTCACCCTTTGTGGAATGGGATAAATGTCACGGTGTGCCATTCAGTGGGTACAAAGCCTGAGGTGAGGCTATGATTGAACATGGTGCTTAGGTAGGGTGCCAGTTCATTCTGTTGTTCGTGTAGAATGCAGCCTGGGATATTGTCAGGTCCCATGGATGCTGTGTTCTTGGCTTTGGAGAGTGTGTTTTTTACATGTGCAGCCGTGATTATAGGAACTTTGCATTCTTCTGGTATAGAGATGGGCCCTCTAGGGGGTGAGAGGGGGGTAAAGTTAGCACTGAACCTATCTGCTAGGATATTGGCAATATCAGTTGGTTCTGTATATTTAGTGCCATTATGCTGTAACTCAGAGCAGATCTGAGTGTTCCCATTTAGATTATTGACATAGCTATAGAATGCGTTGTTAGCGGGAGTAAGCACTTTTAAGCAGTGGTTAGTGGGTTTGCGCAAGTGTGCGCTTGTGCGCTTAGCTAAGTATTGCTAAGCGTCGCACAAACCTGTGCAAACCTGCTTACATCTGCTTAAAAGTGCCTTAGTCACTCTGTATGTCAGGGCCCTTGTTCTGCTCAGCAGCAAAATAAAATACCTCTGTCAGTTTCAAACCCCGGACCTTGTACACACTAGACTGCCTGAAATACCACTGAGCCATGGTAAACATACACAAAATTGGTGCTTCAATCAATATATCATGCATAAGAATGAGTGAATGTAAAGGACAAATAGGAATGCCATAACACAAATCCTGTTCTGTGTATCCTTACCAGCAGTTCTTGTGGAATTGCATTACATGACTGTGAAAAGAGAACCAGCCATACTAGCAGGAAATAATGTTACATATAATAATATAATAATAAATAATATTGTAAAGGTGTACCTCACTTCTACCTACTTTTCCCTGAGTCTGTTCAAATATGTACCTGCATTTTTGAGAGGCCTGGCAGAGGCAGAAACACACAGACATATCAGCTATTCTGCTGTTATACACTGTGCAAATAGCTTTGGAAGGAGTTCCAGATGCATACCCTTATGTAGGAGTACAACAGTGAAATACCAAGGGATGTAGCCATGTACTGGTAGCAACCAACTGTGACAATGCCATTGTTCCAGTGCTGAAAAAAACGGTGTGGTGCACAAAGAATAACAGGCTAACCTCTGGCTACCATCTGGATAGGTCCACATTCGTGAGCTACGCAGACAGACTACTTGCCTTGGTAAACTAACAGGTACACAGCAACCCTTTAAGTCCAGCAAGATAAAGTTCACACATCAATACATAATGCTCTCTGTCCTTCTGCACCCCTACCCAAATGTACAATAAACCTATGTGTTCAGGGTCTACCAAGGATGTAGGTAGGCATACTCAGTACTGAATCTGTCCAGTTTTCTTGAGCAGCCTGTGCTAATGTCAACACTAAAAAAGCAGAAACTGTTCAAAAGTGGGTATATTAATATTCACAGTATAGCAGTTCACAAACAGTTCATGTGCCACATGAATACATCTCAATAACTACTTTTGTATGGCAGTTAATTGTATGAGTAGAAAATAAACTACATACAGCCATGTATCTTGCATTAGTATTTGCAGGGGTGATTACAGATCTACACTGACAACTGTGTAGTGGAAGTGGCAACATTCAGGTCTGAGTACAACATTTAAATCTCTGGCTACACCCCAAGCTTCACATATAAGAAGTATACCAACCTTCTGACTTACACAACGGTGTCCACAGCAAACAAGAATGGGCCCCACTTTGGAAAGCTGAAAGGGCTACGCCTACCTGACATAGCAATTTATAGCAATGGGTTGTTACGACAGTGAGTACTGCAATTACCACACAGCAGGCTGCGTGCAATTACCAAATGGTGGCCAGCAATTGGTGCAGAGGCCATCACATGCACATGTGCAGATACCTATAAAAGCAGGCTGCACCTGCTGGCCACACATGCAATCATTCCATTGCAGATGCTGGAAGAGAGAGAGAGAGACAGAGACAGAGAGAGAGATAGAGACGCACACCCCCACTCACACCAGTAGGAAAAAAAAAAAATTAATTCTGAAATAAAGCCAAAGATACAGAAAAGTGAAAACTACAAACACATACAAAGGAAAGGTATGTAACAGATATGTATTTGCTGGCATGTAGTAGATTTATTTGAAGACTACTTTACATACTTTGAAACATCAATATGTGGCAGCAGTATGTATCTATGCACAGATGCCCTGCATAACTACTGCCATGGACAAATCAGTGTGTAGCTGTGTGCAGTGGGACATAACTGTGATATATGTAGCTCAGCATTACATGTCAAACATCTGAACCATGTAATCTGTGTTCTGTACAGTAGTGTGGACAATAGCTGTTTGCTGGTATATGACATGTGGTGGTTAAACGCTGTGGGTATGATTTGTTAGGTTTGCAGTGTCACAGCCAGTGAGGCCTGCTAAAGCCACATGGGCTGAGAACACCTTCAATGCATTTCGCACAAGACTGTGCAATATCATTACATAACTGTATACCTCCCATACTTCGCATAATTGATATTCCCACCATGACAGGTGGACTGTATATGTGCCTATATGTATATCTATATGTACACCAATGGATGTTTATATGTATGTATATGTATATATATATATATATATATATATATATATATATATATATATATATATATAGATATACATAAATATATCTATAGATATATATATATATATATATATATATATATATATATATATATATATATATATATATATATATATATATGTATATATATATATATATATATATATATATATATATATATATATATATATATATATATATATATATATATAGAGGCAGGGAGAGACTGAGTCACATTTACTGCGACAGATGCCTGGTGACAAAGCCATGGCCTCAAGCTCAATGTCTGAAATAAATTTGCATCCCTTTTGCTAAAAACTCTGTACCCATGAACTACCACATAGGTGGTAGTCAACTTAACACCGACAGTGTGATAAGATACCATGGGACACAGGTGGACAGTAGTCTTATCCTTGATAATCACAGTGCCACACTAGTCATGTAATCTGTCTACATGGCACACCTCATCACAAAAGCTGTGTCATCCAGGGGAAAAAGAGGTCAGTGTTCCCCTCTACTCATCACTCACAAAACCCATTATAGAGTACAATGCCCCTTCTGGTATGTACCTCACAAGACATCTACAGCAACTGGAAAGGCCACAGACATATCTCACAAAGATTAATACTGTCCTCAAACAGATGCCCTATGCATACCGTTTCACCAAACCACAGCTACACTGTGTTGCATACCGGCAACCCAGAGGTGACCCCTGCCTAATATACAAAGCTATGTCAAACCCAGAGCTGTTGGACATGCTCCACATAAACAGATTACTATCCCTACGAGCTAAACGCTCTAGGGACCTAAACCTTGTCACCACAATAGACAGAACATGCTGGAGGGATAGATTCCTATCTCAGAGACATCACATACTGTGGAACAAACTACCTATCAATAGCAAACAAAGCTCCTCAGTAGCACACGTCATGAATGGTCTTGATGATTGGATGTGAGATAGGAATTACACCCGGGGAATCACCTCTGTGGCTCTGCTTTACCGTCTGGCTAGGCTTCTATAGGCCCTAGGGCCAGTAGCCTATAACCTACCTATGAACCAATACACGTCCACATATACTTGTTGCAATAATTGCTATGTGAGGTTGACTGAGTGTGATGGTGAATGTGTTGGTGAATATGTCACAGTTGTGTATATGTGGGATAGCTTAGTGGGAAATTGTTTCTGTCATGGTATTATGTGTCCTAGCTCTGATCCCAGCAAAAGATGTGTATGCTATTGCTAGCCAGAAAAAGCAGTATGGCATACGGTCCAATGTAGTCCCTTTGTGTTAACTGGGGTGTGCCATTGGAGGATAAAGCAGTACATGTATGCTCATTGATTGGTACTGCTGGTGAATCAAACCCCTGTATGGACTGTAGTACTACCTGAAGCTGTATGCCTAAACAGCACAGTATGGTGTATGTCCACATTGCTTGGAAACACTGATCTGTGTGTTCCCTGTAGTCCTCACAGATTACATACCCCAGGCATAAGGGTTTGTAAGTACTGACATACAGTACTGTATGGTACACACGTAAAGCTCATCTGGGTTGCCATACCTCTGTGTCCTGTAGGTATGTCTGATGTGTGTGTGGGTATGCCTGTAACATGCCCCAGTCATATGTGTGTTACAGGATATAAGTGGATATCTAGCAACATGTATAGTCTAGTACAGCAGTATGCCTCCTATATTCATGAATGTGCACATATTGTAGGCAGGGGTTTTCCATCAACAACTAGTGTGGTATACTGGTAATACTGTAACTGGACTTTACAATCATTGCAATGGATTACATATTTCATTATGCATTAGCTGTATATATACCCACTGTAGCTAGGTGGTGCATTGTGTCGCATACAGTGTGCCATGTACTGTTGCATAGTCTTACATAGTGGTTTATCTTTGTTGCTGTGCAGAAAATGTTTTAATATATAGAGCATGTCAGGCAGTGGCAGGCAGTTGTGGGTTGAGCACTGATATGTGGTATTGAAAGTGTGTATCCTCTGACAGACAATAGTTTGCTATTTATGGCAGTTCAGTGATATCTGCACTGTAGAATGTTAAGTGTGCCACATGACTTGCTCACACATATTGTTTTCTTATTTTCCAGGGCCATGTCCCACCATCGCAACCCTGCATACAGCCGTGCAGAGGATGAGATACTGACCAACTGTCTCACCGAACAGTACAACCTGCTATTCTCAAGAACCATCCAGGACCAGCATGAGTGGACTGTGCTGTGGCAAGATGTCCGTAGGATAAATGATATAGGCATGCATAACCGGACTTATGGGCAGGTACGACATCACTGCAGTGATTTACTAAGACATGTCCGGCAGCATGCGTCTGATGTCCGTAGGCAACAGCTTGCCACAGGTGGTGGGATTGCCACCCACCCCCCCCTCACCAGAGTTGAGGTGCTGCTTTTGAGCCTGGGGGCTCCCAGCCAACAACAACAAGAACAGCACACATGCATCATCATGGAGGCCGGAGCCCCCCAGCAAGTTCACATGGAGCATGCAGGTAAGTTGGCATATCTGTAGACTACTGTTACCGCTATTGTTAGATCATGCATATGTGAGATGTGTACTGTGTAGTTAGAAGATGTGGAGCCTGGTGTTGTTCAATACTGATAATTTGCAACATGATGTGTAGGCCTGTGACCTTCAACCATTGTGCTACTGTAAGATTGCAAAGCCACAGTAGCAATGCCACAGTTGTTGCCACTGACAAACTGTTTCATATCCTTGTAGGTCCCTCTGGTGTGACAGCAAGGCAGCAGACCCATGCTGGTGAGTGTGTTCTACATTTAATATATCTAATAAAATGTGCATGTCATAGGTAAGTTGTAGGCCATATACACATGTAACACACCTATGCATAATGCATGCTGTGCATGTTTGCTGTGAGACTATACACATCTCAGTAATGTGAGTGGTTGCCTCAAACACATGCAATACACAGAGCATCCCAAACAATTGTGGCTACACTATAGTGGACATTGGATAGGCAGTCGATACATATGCACACAACATACACAACTCCGTCATACGCAGTACATGTTAATATGCTACATATGGCATATTCAGACACACGCTGTAAGGTCACACTCCAGTATCCCAAATGTCATCCACACAGCACACATAATATACCTGAGGGGTAGAGGCCTATCATGGGGCAGTGTGATGCTCTCCAACATGCAACACATTCATGTTAGGCAATGCTCCCTATTGTGCACCTTACAAACCCATGTAACAAGTGGCTGTGAAATGGTGAATGTAGCCATGGTACTGCAGTTCCAGTACAGCATGGTATGTGCCGGTCTGGCACAAATCAGTAGCCTTGAGTGACCACATGATGCTGCATGATGATGGCTCATGGTACTACACCCCATCCAGTTACAGTGACCACAGTACCACACATAGCATTAACTGCTATGCACCTCAATGTTGTGTGTGTGCAAACAGATGCACCGATACACATTATGCATAGCAATCACCATTTGTACAAAGTGACACATATATGTCATGGAATGCTTTTGAGTGTATAGGTCACATGACACACACTGTGTATGTGTGAAGTTTAACATTGCAGTTGTGTTGTAGCATGCCATGTCATGTCTGGCACTGGCATGTCCACAATATGTCCTACACTCACCATAACCACTGTACAATGGCTATGTTGAGCAATGGTATTCCATCAGGTATACATGCACCACTCATTCTGTGTGTATACATAGCATGCATGTGCTAAACCTGTGTCCACAATCATCTGCTAAAGACACAGATGTTCTAATCAGAAATGGATATCTATGTGACACACAGATACACATCCAGCCATGGTATGTATACCTGTGAGTGATGGTGCACAGGACATTGCAGAGCTTTTAATACTTGCACAGCTATGTTGTGTCCATGTACACATTACGTTCCAGGGTGAGGCCGATCACTGAACAACAACACACATGCATCAAAGCCATGTATACTGTTATTAGCAAGGGCTGTCTACACCCGCACTGCATGCTGTTGAGCAACACACGTCCTGCATGCTGACACGTGTGATATAACTGTTTGCCTTGTGATACTGTACCCCACCATCACCCGCTATTGAGTATGTTGTGGATTGCTGGTGGTGTGTGTGTGTGTGTGTGTGTGTGTGTGTGTGTGTGTGTGTGTGTGTGTGTGTGTCTGTATTAGTGAGGAGTGCATTTGTGTGCATGTGTGCATGTGTGCATGTGTTCATGTGTGCATGTGTGCATGTGTTCATGTGTGCATGTGTGCATGTGTGCATGTGTGCAGACATCATGTACAGGTCGTAAAGTGTGTTTCCTGTCTTCCTCTCACAGGTGCTGAATTTGGGCTGGTTCAATGCAGCGTGCAAACCAATGTCACTGAGCAAAATAGTGATGATGATGATAGGTGTGTTGAGGCACAGGCATGTTTGCCAGGGTCTGTCATTGGGCCGCCAATCGACAGTACACAAGTGTCCACCCCATCCATGCACACAGTCATACTGCCAATACATCCATCACCAATGCCCTTAGCTGAGGGACAGCATACAGTCAGCATTGGCCAGGATAGTGTGGTATCCATGGCACATGCATACCAACACAGCAGCCATACCCAGATGTCTGGAAGGGTACCACATAGGCAGATGTCCATTGGTTCTCGCCGGAGCACTGCTGCTCATCATGCCACTGGCAGACATGCCACAGGTCTGACAACATCACGCATGTTCCAGGCTGTCATGGAGGCACAGGCACGTATGGAACGGTACACCAGACAGGGACTAAGGGCACAGGGGGCACATAACACTGCTTTAACTGACAGTATCCGTGACCTAGCAAGTGCCATCCATAATTTGGGGTGAGACATTAGATGTCCTCCACAATGTCATGTCCATGTGTCAGGACAGTGTGGGATGGGTGAGACGTCGACGTGGACATATGCCAGCAACATCAGCAGCTGGAAGTCGCCACGGACGTCCCTCAAGTCACAGCCGCTCCCGTAGCGCCAGTACCAGCCCCAGCAATGTTGGGGGTGGGCTGTCCATAGACCGTCCTAGAAGACCACATGCACGTGACTCTGGACAATCCCAGCAGGGACCTGGGACCAGTGTACATCCATCTACCTCTGGGGATAGTACCCAGTCTGGCTTAGTACCTGATAGGGTCAGTAGCACCCCTGCCAGGCACAGGTACCGTATCCATGGCCAGAGACAGTGATCTGTAAAGCCTGGCAGGTACAGTCTGTGGCTCCCACAAATACCCGTATATGGCAGCCACATGGTGGAACTGTGTGCATGCAGACACACACACAGGAACCAGTCACCTAGGGCTAACACATACCTGCACACATTACATCAACATTGGCCCATAGCAGTACTCTTGCCCCTCACACACACACACACACACACACACACACACACACACACACACACACACACACACACACACACACACACACACACACACGTCAATTGGATGGCTCACTGTAGGTGTCTGGCAAACCAGCAGCACACCCTGTGCATATGATGAAACCTGTGCCACCTCCTGTCATCTGTAACATCGATGCAGGAACAGGCTACCATGGTGCTGATGCACAGGGTGACTTTATAGCAGTACAGCAATGTTACCATGTTGTCAGCAGTAGAGTGTAATGATATGCTTGAAGGTGTAGCTGAGCAGGCATGATGCATTAAAGCTATGATTTTCATTGTAGTATTGTATACACCAGTGTTAGTTAAAATAGTGTATTGTACGCCCACTTACCACTTGGCTGATGTGTGTAGTATTGGCAGCATGTGTTAGAGAGTGGACAGTATGTGTGGGATGTGAGTAGCACAGATTTGCAGGTGTACATCTGTGAACATGATGGAGGTGCACTGTCTGCATGTACGTGCATAGTGGACACATGGGCAGGGTGACATGCCCTATATTACACAGTAACACTACATAGTTTCTATTGGTGGCCAGTATGCATTGTACTACACACATTTCTGAACATGACTGCACATGTGTGTATGACATGGTTTGATACTGTGCTGTGGGTGATACTGTTACTATCTGTCATTGTTCTGCATTCTGGTGGTATACATAACTTCAACAGCCTGACCATAACCAATTGTTAGATGATGTCTTCACGACTGACACACAGCTGTAGGACACACAGCAAAATTTGCATCCTTCAGGTACTATATTATGCCAGTAACCAGTGGTATTCACCTGCACCCATTACTGAGACCTCTCCTGTCTGGCATATAGCTCTCTTAGGTACAAGCAATCACAGTAGGGATATGTCCGTCCACATCTGGTAATGCATACTGTGGCCTATAATGCATTCTCCAGATGACACACACATCCTCCACAAGGGCACCATACAGACAGATAACTGTTGTCAAACCCATTCTGTAAAGTTATTATCCAAATTAAGCATAGTCATCCACCTTTATGGAACATAGTATCCCCACAGTACCACATAGGTAGTAGCCACCAACATGATGAACAGGTACTGATGTGTACATGCAACCAAGTGTTACGTCATCTCTCCTTTAATAATCACATTTCCTAAGGTTTTTTGAAATACCTCGGTGGATCACATAAGCAATAAGGGGTTTGCATGCATATCCACAAAGGTTGTTATACACCTATAATGAATAGCCATCATTGACAGACTTTGCTACGTTAGAACCGGTCTAACATATACCTCGGCCATAAACCCTCACTCACACCATTCATTAGTAACCAAAATGAGTGTGTGTGACACAGATGACCTAGGCCAGGGACCACTGCAGTGGCTGGCCTTGTCACAAGCATACAGATGTGACCTAATGTCTGGGAAGCAGCAGCACAGTCTGACAAAGATAACAGTTGTGTCCTTGGAGACAGCAGGGTTCACACACATGCAATAATTGAGGTAACATGTACATATATGTATTTGCCACACAGCTACCTCACATGCAATGCATACTGACATGTCATACAGTAGTAAAAGCAAAACCCACTCCACATTAACTAACAGTGTCACACACATAGAGAACACACACTCACCGAATGCAGGATTCAAACCCCTACCTAACTACTTCATGATACTAGAGCAGCACGGATTAACAAGGCATGCTATACACATTACTGTGGGTTCTTTTTTCCACAGGTATGTTTGAAGGATGGTGACATCATCAGACCTGACAAAGATTAGTATACCACTTTTAAGGTGTATGAGTACTCTCCAAAAAGGTTGCTCCTCTTCCTGGAGATCACACACAAACTTGTCAAGTACAGGATTCAAACCCCTACCTAACTGGTTTATGATATTACAGGAGTACGCATTTACACAACACGCTACTGCAAGTTCTTGTTTCCACAGGTATGTTTGAAGGATGGTGACATCATCAGACCTGACAAAGATTAGTATATCACTTTTAAGGTGTATGAGTACTCTCCAAAAATGTTGCTCTTCTCCAAGGAGATTACACACAAACACTTGTCAAGTGCAGGATTCAAACCCCTACCTAACTGGTTTATGATACTACAGGAGTACGCATTTACACGACGCGCTATACACATTACTATGAGCTTTCTTTTCCACAGGTATGTTTGAAGGATGGTAACATCATCAGACCTGACAAAGATTAGTATATCACTTTTAAGGTGTATGAGTACTCTCCAAAAAGGTTGAGCTTCTCTAAGGAGATCACACACAAACACACACACACACACACACACACTTGTCAAGTGCAGGATTCAATCCCCTATCTAACTGGTTTATGATACTACAGGAGTACGCACTTACACAATGCACTATACACATTACGGTGAGCTCATTTTTCCACAGGTATGTTTGAAGGATGGTGACATCATCAGACCTGACAAAGATTAGTATACCACTTTTAAGGTTTATGAGTGCTCTCCAAAAAGGTTGCTCCTCTCCATGGAGATCACACACAAACACACACTTGTCAAGTGCAGGATTTAAACCCCTACTTAACTGGTTTATAATACCACAGGAGTAGGCATTTACATGACATGCTATACACATTACTGTGAGTTCTACTTTCCACAGGTATATTTGTAGGTTGGTGGCATCATCAGACTAGACAAAGTGGGTTACATTAGGTGACATTGGGTGGGCTACATAGAAGGAGTGTCTAAACACTTTGGCTAGGTGATCATCAAAAAAGAGTGTACTATCTAACTGTATCCCCAGGGCCTTCATGACTTTCTACATGCATACTGGAGTACCATCTATGTGGTAATTTGTTTGCACTTTGTTTTAGCCAAAGGGGATGACTATGCATTCTTTGCCATTCTTCTTGGGGCATTGTTTTGACACCAGGTATCTGTCCCTGTAAGCCCCTTCTGGAGGATGTGTGTATCAGCCATAGAGTTGATTATGGACCACAGTTAGCAGTCATCTGCAATCCTGTTCAGCCATACTCCTCCCATTCTTGCCTGTACCTCTGAGCAGTGTCTACTGAACAGGTGGGCTCCCAGGGCCAGGACCTGTGGGATGCCATTTGTGACTGTCTTAGAGTCGGACATGGCACCCGCAACTCAGAACATGTGTGCTGGATCTGTGAGCCACTTGGCCACACATCCTGTGACATAGCTGTTGATGTTCAGGCTGGTAAGCATGTCCATGATGACAGAGTGGGGAATGGTGTAAAAAAAGTCCTTAGTGAGGTCCAGGTGGGCTGTGTGGACTACTTTCAACCTCCATCTATGTCCTTGGTAACTGTTTGTAGTAAGTCAACTATGTTTAGGAGGCAGGGTCTGCCTTTGACAAGGCGGGGTTGTGTAGAATCCAGTGTCTGGAGCTCCCCAATGTCACTGTTCATGGGTTCCATGACATTTTGCTCAATAGCTTTGTAGACCAGGCTGAGTAGTTGTATAAGGCAATGGTTTCCAGGTTCTGTTGTGGCACCCCCTTTGTGGGGCTGGATGACTGTTGGTGTATGCCATTGTTTGGGTACATACCCTGTGGTACGATTGAGTCTGGCCAGTGAATGTAGGTGAGGGTATGGTTCCTTTTGTGCCTAGTGTAAGATGCAGCCTGGGACACCATCCAGTCCCATTGATGCTGTGTTCTTGGCTTTGGAGAGGGCTGTCCTTACCTGCATGTCCATGATGTCTGGGGCTCTGCATCCTTCTGTGATGGACACAGGCCCTTTTGGGGGTGATGGGGGAAATTTGCACTGAACCTGTCCCCCAGGATGTGGACAATGAAAGTTGGTTCAGTGTATTCCTTGCCATTTATCAGTAGCTGACAGCATATTTGGAAGTTGACACCTACATGTGTGGTATAGCTACTGCAGGCTTTGTGGTTGTTATTCTTACGGTCCTTGGCAATTTGTCTTTGGAAAGTGTCCTTGAATTATTTTATGAGCGATCATTGCTTCTCCATAATAATGATCAGTGATGCCTTTCCTTTAGTGAAGTTGGCTCTATCAGGTGTTAGTTTCCTCTTTCTGTTGTCTAGCTTGTTTATGGGCAATGACCACCAGATTGTTTTCTTATTTCTGGAGACATGCATCTTGGTTTTATTTGTGATGTTTCGATCCATGCATCCCTGTAGATGCTCATAGGATTCACTTGTAACTGATTCGGCAGATTGTATACCATTATCCTACAGCAAGAGGTCTTTGGAACTTTCCACTTTGGTCTTGGGACATGTGCAGTTTGCTTTTGAAAATGTCTTCATGGTGGTTTCATTGACTGGGTGAGGGGGCGGGATGTGGATGTCCAGTGTGATTACTTTATGATTTGATATTACCAGCAATGCCTTTATCTCTGTTGTGGAACACTGGTACCCCATGTTAGTGATGATCATGTCCAGTATGGTGTCACCTCTCGTGGGCATGGTGACCAGCTGTTCCAGGGTGTTAGAGCTTTTAAACACTAGGAAATATTGGCCAAAGGACATTGTACACAAGTAATTCTCCCACTCACTGTTTGTGTAGTTGTAATCATCTCATATAATGGTGTTTGTAGGACCTCTATATTTTCCACTGTTCTCAGGAATACTGAGTGGGGTTCCTGTGACAAGGTAGGTGATCTGTAGCAGGCTACAATCTGATGAGCATCTTTGCCCAGTGTTAGTTGCACTTGCATGGTCTCCAAGGCCTCATGCTGTGCCACTAACCTGAAGGTGTGGGTATCCATGTGGTAAATGGGTACACCCCTTCCTTTTGTATTTCACTTGTGGTTTTGTGTCTGATGGTCAGGGGGATTGTGAGTGTTTTATGTGGGGCATGTCCAACAGCTCTGCATTTGACATAGCTTTGTATGTTAGGCAGTGAACACATCTGAGTAGATGATATGCAAGGGAGTACAGATGGAGCATTTTGAGATGGTCTGTGTATGGCATGTATTTCTGGCCACTAATGCTCTTTGTGAGGTATTGCTGCAGGCTTTACAGTTGTTGTAGTTGTCTTGTGAGGTATATAGCAAAAGTGGCATTGTACTCTATTATAGTTCTAGTGAGTGATGAGTAGTGGAGAACAATGTCCTCTTCTATCCTGCATGAGACACATTTTGTGATGAATTGTGCCACATAGCAGGGTTTCCTGACTACTGTGGGGATATGATTATCACACTTGAGTCCAGTGTACACCTGTGACCCAAGGTCCCTTGTCACACTTTCAGTGTTAAGTATACTACCGAAGCGAAGACAGTCAAGTAAAAAGGAAACTGGAAAAACACGCCAAACCTGGACCAGAAGCAGCGTTCTGAATTAAAGCTTTCTTTTGCGAAACAATTGCTTCTACTAAAGACTTCTAGTGTCAATGTTCAATGCAAGCAAAGGCAAGGATCTTCCTTTAAATGGTATAGGAATGCCAAACCAAATAAATCCAGTAAAATCTTTTATTCACCAACACGAAAACGAGAAAAACACTCCAATGTAAACCAAGCGCTTTCGCCTGGACAATTCCAGGCTTTTTCAAGATTAAAATACAAGTGTGGCCATACTGCTTAAATACACAAGTTAATAGGCCAAATTAGCAATTAAGATTTAATTGCAATCTGTTGTTAAAGTGCTATAGTGCTTTTTTTAAGATCTCTTGAACTTGACAAGTGAAGTTGTTTTTCACAATGTGTAAATCTTGCATAACAAGTGTATTTTAATATCGCTTAGTATTACTTTCTTTGTATTACTAAGTGCTATGGAATTCATTCACTGCTCTTAAATAAGAATATAATAAAAAATAATAACCAATGTATTGAACAGTGATTAAAACCTAATTAATCATACAATTAAAAACACATCTTTAAAAGTAGCTTCATATGTTAAAAACATAGCTATTATTTTGACGTGGGTAACTAAAATTCAGAACAAATACTTAATGAATATTTCTGTATACATTAAATCATTATTAATTTAATTTATTCATATATAAAAAAGTTATTTAATATTAACACCAAAGTACATAAATAAATTAATCAACAATTCTCTTTCTTATTTTAAAGAACTGTCATAATGTAATTAAAATAAATGTTGGTTTAAATGTATAAAATGAACACCAAGGTGAATGAAAACAAACTACCTATAATTTGTTCCTTTTCATTCTCAATATACTATTGATGCTAATGTAGTCATTCATTCCTGGATTCTTTGAGGCTTCCAATTTAAGTTGCCAGATTAACTCTCTGGTTTCTAGGTAACTTTCCCAGTCACCTCCCCTAGGGTCACAAATCACCCGTTCCAGGACAAAAAATTTTAAAGACATATTTGTACATGTTACAGAGTGTTTAAAAAATGCATTAGTGGTTTTCTTTTTTTCTATTTCATATATATGTTCGTAAATCCGTTTTTTAAGCATTCTAGTAGTCTTTCCCACATAGAAGCCATGGCAGAATGTGCATACACCTAAATACACTACCCCCATTGTATTACAATTGTGGTATCCTGGTGGCTTTAAAGTGCAATTCCTAGCCGGTAAAAATATTTCCGCAGCGTTTAATAGATAATTGCACTGTTTACACATACCACATTTGTATGTTCCATTCTTCCTATGGGAAGCAACAGTGTTCTTTAACTGTCTTGTACTAGTATTCTGTTCAAACATTCCCTTAAGGTTTATATCACGTTTTCTGACAAAGGTTAATGTTTTTGGTAAATAAATTTTGATGTCATCTTGTGTTGTCAAAATTGGCCAAAAAGCTTCTAAGGTGCTTTCTATGTAAGCTGCATCATTAGTATACGTATAGATAAAGCTTCTCTGTGCTTCGTTTTCTCCTCTAGTGTTAGTTTCAGGAAGTGGAAGTCCCATACTAAGAAGGGGTGGGAACTTTGAATCCCTTTTTTCTAAAATTTCTTCTGTGATTGTTTTAATTAATTGATTAGGATAGCCTCTTTCCAACCACATATTAGTTAAACATACTACCTCATCCATAAAGGCTTCTAAGGTGCTACAAATTCTAGATGCTCGAATTAATTGGCCTCTAATAATTCCCTTTTTAGTGTAAAATGGGTGTGAGCTGTCAAAATGTAAAAATGTGTTGGAATAAGAGGGCTTCCTGTAAATGGTTGATTCAAAATGTTCTCCTTTACTATCCTTAGTAAGTAGGATGTCCAAGTAATGTAGTGAGTTAGTGCTAAGTTCATAGGTGAATGACAAAAAGTCAGTAGTTGTATTGATGTACCCAAAAAACTCCAAAAAGGTCTCCTTAGACCCCTGCCACAGAATGCAAATGTCATCCAAGTAACGCTTGTAAAATAGAATCTGTTCATTCCATTTAGAGGAATGTATAAAGGTTTGCTCCCACTTATATAAAACAATGTTAGCATAGGATGATGCACATGGGGAGCCCATGGCTACCCCCTTGCTTTGCCTGAAGAATTCTCCATTAAAAAAATATGTAGTTGTTATTAAGAATGATTTCCATAAATTCAATAAGTATGTTAATTTGGTTGTTACTTAAATCACTTAAACTTACTAGAATGTCAGAAAACCAATTTATTCCGGTGTCGTGTGGTATGCTTGGAAATAATTCAACTACATCTATAGTTATCATCAAAACATCCTTGTTACAAATGTTAGATGGAACACTAGCTAAGAATTCCCAAGAGTCCTTGCAAACATTAGGGAGCTTAGAAACTAAAGATTTAATGCTGTGTTCGACATATTTACCTAGTGGTTCTGTAATACTATTTGCTCCTAGCCACAATTGGCCTAAATTTCAAAGGTATAATCCCTTTGTGGACTTTAGGTATACCAAATAGTATAGGGGTCTTGGGGTGTGGTACATTCAAATAATTAAATAGTTCTTCATTTAATACTCCTTGAAGTAGATGGTCATTCAAAATGTATTTAATGTTAGCTTGTGCAACATTCAATTCATTAATAGAGGCCTGTTCATATGTATCAGAGTCCTGCAAAATGTCGTGCATTGCATTATCATAATCAAAAGTGTTCATAAGCACCATCCCACCCCCTTTATCCGGTTTCATAACCCTGATTTTTTGTTCTTTTAACAAGTTCATAATATCTTCCAGGTGTTTGTTGAAGTTATGTGGAGGGTTTTGTCTGTTTGACAAATTAGTTCTTAATGTTTTTTCTATAAGTTCTTCAAAGATTTTTAAACTCGGATGTAGGGGTGGGTTAAATGTGCTGGACCTGGAAATACTGTTGGTTAAAGTACTTTGTCCCTTAAAGAAAAGAGAGAGGTTTAGATTTCTCACAAAGAGTTTTAATTCAATCAACAACTTAGGTAAATAAGTGGATCTTGCTGGAATGTAATTTAGTCCTTTAGTGAATAATTCAAAATAGACTGGAGTAATATCCAAGTCCGTATAGTTGTAAATGTTAAAACTGTTTAAAGAAACCACTATATTGTTGGTGTTGGGGGTTGAACATGCAATTACACAATTGTTAGTGTCTAAGTTTAGTTGAGTGTCCTCCCCCAAGCCTGTTGGTAGGGGGCGTTCAAGTTCCTCCCCATTGGTCTGCCCTGGGGGTGGTAAAAACCCTGTGGTAAATTATTATTACCTTTCTGTGCTAACCTTTCACTTCTTCGTAAAGGTTCAGAATTAGATGTATTTCTAGTGTTTTGACCCCCTGTTCTTTTTTCAAGTTCTTCTTCATTAGTTCCTACAAACTGGTGATGTTTCAACCCTGTGGGATAAGCCCTCCCCTCTCTGTATTCCAGTAGGTCTCTATCTAGTTTTTTTATTTTTCTATCAATTACTTTTTGACAATGTTGATCTACCTCAGAAAAAACTTCATCATATTTCCTTTTGTGTCTAAGGAAATTCTTATGTTGTACAATATTGTCATTCAACACAGTAAGTTCATCCAAAATCCCATTACATTTATTTTGGTAATCCTTCACCATTAAATCTAACATTTCCAACCCAGTTCGGTTGAAAAGTTCTAATAATTGTGTGTGCAACACAGAGCCAACAGTGGCATTGTTCGGAAATTTGTAATATCTGAGTCCTTTCGGTATTCTTTTAACATTGATGCATTCCTTTAAATAATTAATTTCAAGTTGACAATTCTTGTACATGTATAATTTGTTACTGAAAAAATCAAAGTCTATGTCTAGTTGTTGCGTGTTATGATGAAATGTACCTTGTTTGAACTCCGGTTGAAGTTCTGTCCATTTTTTAAAATTAAACAGTTTATCTGCAACTCCACCGTTCGGTGCCTTGTTGTTGCAATTTCCTTCATGTGTAGATGTTAAACCAGTTCTTAGATTGCAGCTTGTACTAGCGGTGCCATTCGGCTCCTGCGCCGTAAAAGATCTCTGCTCAAGCGGTACTGCTTGTTGCTGGTTTCCCGGAAAAAAAGGAGAGTCTGGAACGTCGGAGTTCAATTGTCCCATAAGTACCTTATTGATGTTTGAAAGTAGCGCTAACACCTGGTTAAATTCAGTGCGAGTAACCGGTGTGTCGTCACTGTCTTCCCTTAGTATAAGGGGTGTATTGAATAGGTCTGTGGTCGGTTGTTCTTCCGCCATATCAGCACAAAACTAATGAAGCGAAGACAGTCAAGTAAAAAGCAAACTGGAAAAACACGCCAAACCTGGACCAGAAGCAGCGTTCTGAATTACAGCTTTCTTTTGCGAAACAATTGCTTCTACTAAAGACTTCTAGTGTCAATGTTCAATGCAAGCAAAGGCAAGGATCTTCCTTTAAATGGTATAGGAATGCCAAACCAAATAAATCCAGTAAAATCTTTTATTCACCAACACGAAAACGAGAAAAACACTCCAATGTAAACCAAGCGCTTTCGCCTGGACAATTCCAGGCTTTTTCAAGATTAAAATACAAGTGTGGCCATACTGCTTAAATACACAAGTTAATAGGCCAAATTAGCAATTAAGATTTAATTGCAATCTGTTGTTAAAGTGCTATAGTGCTTTTTTTAAGATCTCTTGAACTTGACAAGTGAAGTTGTTTTTCACAATGTGTAAATCTTGCGTACAACAAGTGTATTTTAATATCGCTTAGTATTACTTTCTTTGTATTACTAAGTGCTATGGAATTCATTCACTGCTCTTAAATAAGAATATAATAAAAAATAATAACCAATGTATTGAACAGTGATTAAAAACCTAATTAATCATACAATTAAAAACACATCTTTAAAAGTAGCTTCATATGTTAAAAACATAGCTATTATTTTGACGTGGGTAACTAAAATTCAGAACAAATACTTAATGAATATTTCTGTATACATTAAATCATTATTAATTTAATTTATTCATATATAAAAAAGTTATTTAATATTAACACCAAAGTACATAAATAAATTAATCAACAATTCTCTTTCTTATTTTAAAGAACTGTCATAATGTAATTAAAATAAATGTTGGTTTAAATGTATAAAATGAACACCAAGGTGAATGAAAACAAGCTACCTATAATTTGTTCCTTTTCATTCTCAATATACTATTGATGCTAATGTAGTCATTCATTCCTGGATTCTTTGAGGCTTCCAATTTAAGTTGCCAGATTAACTCTCTGGTTTCTAGGTAACTTTCCCAGTCACCTCCCCTAGGGTCACAAATCACCCGTTCCAGGGCAAAAAATTTTAAAGACATATTTGTACATGTTACAGAGTGTTTAAAAAATGCATTAGTGGTTTTCTTTTTTTCTATTTCATATATATGTTCGTAAATCCATTTTTTAAGCATTCTAGTAGTCTTTCCCACATAGAAGCCATGGCAGAATGTGCATACACCTAAATACACTACCCCCATTGTATTACAATTGTGGTATCCTGGTGACTTTTGATTATGATAATGCAATGCACAACATTTTGCAGGACTCTGATACATATGAACAGGCCTCTATTAATGAATTGAATGTTCCACAAGCTAACATTAAATACATTTTGAATGACCATCTACTTCAAGGAGTATTAAATGAAGAACTATTTAATTATTTGAATGTACCACACCCCAAGACCCCTATACTATTTGGTATACCTAAAGTCCACAAAGGGATTATACCTTTGAAATTTAGGCCAATTGTGGCCGGAGCAAATAGTATTACAGAACCACTAGGTAAATATGTCGAACACAGCATTAAATCTTTAGTTTCTAAGCTCCCTAATGTTTGCAAGGACTCTTGGGAATTCTTAGCTAGTGTTCCATCTAACATTTGTAACAAGGATGTTTTGATGATAACTATAGATGTAGTTGAATTATTTCCAAGCATACCACACGACACCGGAATAAATTGGTTTTCTGACATTCTAGTAAGTTTAAGTGATTTAAGTAACAACCAAATTAACATACTTATTGAATTTATGGAAATCATTCTTAATAACAACTACATATTTTTTAATGGAGAATTCTTCAGGCAAAGCAAGGGGGTAGCCATGGGCTCCCCATGTGCATCATCCTATGCTAACATTGTTTTATATAAGTGGGAGCAAACCTTTATACATTCCTCTAAATGGAATGAACAGATTCTATTTTACAAGCGTTACTTGGATGACATTTGCATTCTGTGGCAGGGGTCTAAGGAGACCTTTTTGGAGTTTTTTGGGTACATCAATACAACTACTGACTTTTTGTCATTCACCTATGAACTTAGCACTAACTCACTACATTACTTGGACATCCTACTTACTAAGGATAGTAAAGGAGAACATTTTGAATCAACCATTTACAGGAAGCCCTCTTATTCCAACACATTTTTACATTTTGACAGCTCACACCCATTTTACACTAAAAAGGGAATTATTAGAGGCCAATTAATTCGAGCATCTAGAATTTGTAGCACCTTAGAAGCCTTTATGGATGAGGTAGTATGTTTAACTAATATGTGGTTGGAAAGAGGCTATCCTAATCAATTAATTAAAACAATCACAGAAGAAATTTTTAGAAAAAAGGGATTCAAAGTTCCCACCCCTTCTTAGTATGGGACTTCCACTTCCTGAAACTAACACTAGAGGAGAAAACGAAGCACAGAGAAGCTTTATCTATACATATACTAATGATGCAGCTTACATAGAAAGCACCTTAGAAGCTTTTTGGCCAATTTTGACAACACAAGATGACATCAAAATTTATTTACCAAAAACATTAACCTTTGTCAGAAAACGTGATATAAACCTTAAGGGAATGTTTGAACAGAATACTAGTACAAGACAGTTAAAGAACACTGTTGCTTCCCATAGGAAGAATGGAACATACAAATGTGGTATGTGTAAACAGTGCAATTATCTATTAAACGCTGCGGAAATATTTTTACCGGCTAGGAATTGCACTTTAAAGCCACCAGGATACCACAATTGTAATACAATGGGGGTAGTGTATTTAGGTGTATGCACATTCTGCCATGGCTTCTATGTGGGAAAGACTACTAGAATGCTTAAAAAACGGATTTACGAACATATATATGAAATAGAAAAAAAGAAAACCACTAATACATTTTTTAAACACTCTGTAACATGTACAAATATGTCTTTAAATTTTTTTGTCCTGGAACGGGTGATTTGTGACCCTAGGGGAGGTGACTGGGAAAGTTACCTAGAAACCAGAGAGTTAATCTGGCAACTTAAATTGGAAGCCTCAAAGAATCCAGGAATGAATGACTACATTAGCATCAATAGTATATTGAGAATGAAAAGGAACAAATTATAGGTAGTTTGTTTTCATTCACCTTGGTGTTCATTTTATACATTTAAACCAACATTTATTTTAATTACATTATGACAGTTCTTTAAAATAAGAAAGAGAATTGTTGATTAATTTATTTATGTACTTTGGTGTTAATATTAAATAACTTTTTTATATATGAATAAATTAAATTAATAATGATTTAATGTATACAGAAATATTCATTAAGTATTTGTTCTGAATTTTAGTTACCCACGTCAAAATAATAGCTATGTTTTTAACATATGAAGCTACTTTTAAAGATGTGTTTTTAATTGTATGATTAATTAGGTTTTTAATCACTGTTCAATACATTGGTTATTATTTTTATTATATTCTTATTTAAGAGTAGTGAATGAATTCCATAGCACTTAGTAATACAAAGAAAGTAATACTAAGCGATATTAAAATACACTTGTTGTACGCAAGATTTACACATTGTGAAAAACAACTTCACTTGTCAAGTTCAAGAGATCTTAAAAAAAGCACTATAGCACTTTAACAACAGATTGCAATTAAATCTTAATTGCTAATTTGGCCTATTAACTTGTGTATTTAAGCAGTATGGCCACACTTGTATTTTAATCTTGAAAAAGCCTGGAATTGTCCAGGCGAAAGCGCTTGGTTTACATTGGAGTGTTTTTCTCATTTTCGTGTTGGTGAATAAAAGATTTTACTGGATTTATTTGGTTTGGCATTCCTATACCATTTAAAGGAAGATCCTTGCCTTTGCTTGCATTGAACATTGACACTAGAAGTCTTTAGTAGAAGCAATTGTTTCGCAAAAGAAAGTTGTAATTCAGAACGCTGCTTCTGGTCCAGGTTTGGCGTGTTTTTCCAGTTTCCTTTTTACTTAAGTATACTACCACCTATGTTGTAGTTCTTGGCTACAGAGGTTTGAACAAAGGGGGTGACAATGCACCTTTTGCCATTGAGCTAGAGCCCATGGCTTTGACAACAGCCATCTGTCTCAGTGAGGCCCTTTTGTAGGATGTCCACATCTTTAGTGTTTACAATTATGTCTCCTAGTTTGCAGTCCTCTGGTAACTTCTGTAGCCACAGACCTTCCATGTTAAAGTTTACTTCAGGGAAGTAGATACTAAACAGGACAAGACACAGGACTGGACCTTGTGGTACTGCACTCATCACTGGTCCAAAGTCATACTTGGAGTCTACTACTTTCACAGTGTGTGTTCTGTCAGTAAGCCTGTTGGCAACCCATCTTGTGACATAGCAATTTATACCTAGTTTAGTGGGTTTATCTATATTTCCAGAGTGTGGGGTGGTGTTGTAAACCGTGGCAGGATCAACATAGGCTGTGTGAACCACCTTACCCTTGTCAACGGTTCTGTTGACTGCTTCAATGTCATCTATCAGGTTTAGGTGACATGATCTGCATTTTACAAACCCAACATGGTTGTGGTCCAGGGTCTGGGGATTACAAATGTAATTGTTTATATGTTGTATGATGATACATTCCATGGCCTTGAAGAGCGGGCTCATCAGGCTGATGGGGTGCTAGTTCATGGGGTCCATGGTGTCTCCACCCTTGTGCAGTGGGATAACAGTCACTGTGCACCATTCAACAGTCACAAAGCATGAGGTGAGGCTATGACTGCTCATGGTATGTCAGTGTGGTGCCTGTTAGTTCTGTGGTTTGTGTGGAACACAGCCTGTGAAGTTATCTGGTCCCATGGCTGCTGTGATACTGGCTTTGGAGAGTTTTTTACCTGTGCAGCCATGATGACAGCAACCTTGCAGTTTTCCATTATAGAGGTGTGCTCTTTCATGGGTGAGAGGGGGTACAGTTAACAGTGATCCTATCTGCCAAGATGTTGGCAATATCAGTTGGGTCTGTATATTTAGTGCCATTGAGCTGTAACTCAGTACAGATCTCAGTGTAGCCATGACATGGACCTGTCTGTTGGGAAGAGATCTCCTGAGTAGACAGTATGCAACAGAGTACAGATTGGGTTACATTCAGTCTTGTTGCATGGGGCAACTGCTTGAGGCCAGTAATCCTCTTGTTAGGGTACTTCAGTGATCTTTCTGGCTGTTGAACGTGCCTAGTCTGATTCATTGCAAGTGTGATGTGGTACTCTCTGACGGGTCTGATGACTGTTGAGTACTGGGAACCTCCTTTGACCTACATGCACAGACCTTGGCAGTTTATGTGAACACATAGCATGATTTTCTGACAACTTTGTGAACGTGTTTCTGGAAGTAGAGATGTCTATCCACATTTGTCCATAGATCCCTTATTATCACCTCCGTATTTGGCATGTGTGTGTGAGCATGCCCAGTATGACCTTTTAGTATGTTGTTGCCTGACATTTGCTTCGTTTTCTAAGTGTGTGAGCATGCCCAGTATGACCTTTCAGTGTGATGCTGAATGGAATCCACTACATTTGTTGGAGTGTGTGAGCACGCCCAGTATAGACAGTTATACTATATGTGTATGGAAAGTCAAGCTGTATCTTTACAGCGGGGCTCATCTTTGTGTCATAGATCAACAGGGACCATGCTGTGCCTGCAGGGCTTCCATGAGACACTTTGCATAGACTTATCAACACTTCTACATACAGGGGGGACAGCTATTCTTTGTACATTTCTACCCAGGGGCACACTTGATTGTTACTGTGGGTGTACATAGGATGAGGGTCTCACCTGACACTTATACACATTTGCTATGCTTGCACTGCTATGTACCATACATCATTTCAGTCTGTACTGTTGCCTATCATACTGGCTTGAGGCATACTACTGTGCTACAGATCCTAGCATCCAATGTCACATATATTAGATTGCGACTTCATAGCCTACACAACCCACATCACACCACCTGGCCTGATGTTCTCTGTTTGCATAGGCCTGTGGGGGAGGTTACCCATATGCCTCTTTAGGGAAATGAAACAGCATTTCTTTGTGTTTGCATTACTGTACAATTGTACTGCTGTGTCTGTGCCACTGAAATGCTATCATGGCTTAGTGGTTTAGTACTGTGACTATAGTACACAGTATCCTGCGTTCGAGCCCTGTCACTGCTTTTTATTTTCATGCTGGGCAGAGCAGATTGCTTAAGGAACAGTAAAGCAAATATGAGCATGTTTACCTGACTTTGCTCAACCTTGCACGACTTTGGCCAACCTTGGCCAACATTGCTCAATGTTGCCCAACATTGCGCTAGTTAGCACTGTCAATTTTGTTTACATATACTAAATATTGTTATATGCTGCTTAGCACTGCTTTATATTGCTTACAACATGGCAATCATGCCTCCGGTGATGCTGCAGGGCTGCCTATGTCGGATGCACATACTACACTCCCTATGCATGTTTGGAAACAGGTAGTGTCACGTTAGGTATCCCTTTTATTTTATGTGTGAGTCAGAGAGAGGTATAATTTCCAGGGTTCCTACTGAACCAGTGTATGTGCTATGCATTGCCTCTTTGTCAAGGCCAAGGCATACTGGGCACACCTCCTTCTGCCTACCGGGGCAGGCTCAGGTTGTTTCTCCTTCGAGTCACGCTGTGCCTGTGCAGGCCTTGGCAATGGTGGGGGGCTGTTTGGCCCTGCCCCATGCTGTTCCTGCTGCAGCTGTTTTCGCAGGATCATATTGTGTAGCATGGCACATACAATGACAATTTGGGTACATGTAGTTGGTGAGTACTGCAAGGCTCCACCGGATGTGTCCAGGCACCGGAACCATGACTTGAGCATCTCAAACACATGCTCAATTACATTTCGTGTTTGTGCATGTGCCTCATTATGGAGTTCTTATTCAGGTGTGTGTGCATTTCTGATGGGTGTCATCAGCCACGGCTCCAGTGCGTATCCAGCATCCCCCACTAGGTGACCATCAGGGATGTCCCCATTGGCACATGTCTGGTACAGCTGTGTCTGACGCCAGATATGGGAATCGTGGTAGCTTCCAGGGCAGCCAGCGCACACATTCAGTATTATGTCCTGGGCATTGCACACGACCTGGCAGTTGATGGAGTGGAAGCTCTTGTGGTTGATGTAGGCCCTACCCCGCTCACTGGCTGGTGCTTTGATGTGTATGTGCGTGCAGTCAATTGCACCCACTACCTCAGGGTATTCCGCTATTTGCTGGAAGAGACACATATTTCTGGCCAATACATCATGGGAATTGGGGAAATATACATGATCATCGACATATCCTGACATAGCATTCAGGAACTGGTGCAGTACCCTGGATGCTGATGCCTGTGAAATCCCCATCATATCACCAGTTGGTCACTGGAAGGTACCTGTTGCTAGTATTCTTAAGCCAACACATACCTTGGTTTCCACTGGGATGGGTTACCCTCTGTTGGTTCTGTGTGTGAGACGTGGCCTGCACAGCTCAACAATTTGCTGCAGGAGCTCTCTGTCCACTCTATAGCACTCTACAATCTCCAGCTCATGTAGCCCCTGGTAGGTTACCCTGGGTCTGTAAACTCTTCTCCGTCTCCTCACTGTGGGTTGCTCAGCAACATCCGCAATGGCACCACCTTCAGCATCTCGCACATGTTGCCTTATAATAGCAGTGGCAGCCCCTAACATTTTTTTTTTCTCAGTTAAGCTTTTTAAGTTTTCACTTCTCTTTGTATACTGCAGTGTTGCAGTTTTTCTGAGTAAAACATGGGGAATGTTGTTTGCAGAGTTTTAAGTGCTGGGCTGGGCTGGGCTAGTGTACTGCCTGTGTAATTGGCTGATTCTGATTGATTTCACCTGGCAGCTCTGTTACTTCTCCTTGGTTAACTTCCTACTACTACTTTTCCTTCCTTTTCCCTTTTCTGTTTCCACAGGGGGCGGTGCCGCACAAACACGCGCACACGAGTGCACTTGCGCGCACACAGCCTTACACAGGCTTACACAGGCTTAGGCAGATGCACATCTATGCACACAGGCTTACACAGCCTTACACAGACTTACACAGGTGCACACACATGCACACAGGCTTACACGGGTTTACAGGCGCGCACACGCGTGCACACAGTGTAAGCATCTTTGCAAGAAACTTTGGTTGTAGCCACAGCATACGCCTTCGGTTTCTGGGTTTCAGTTCAGACAACTGTAGACACGCCTCTTCCAGTCCTGAGTAACTCACAGCAAACACATGCCACTCTGCTCCAATAAGCTTACAGTCTTTGATACATACCCCCCTCATGATGTCACCTATCTACTACTCTGATACTCCCCTAATCCTACTCTTACACTCTAGGGACATAGTTCACATAGCAAGGAAAACTGGGATTCACTATCCTTATACTCATTTGCATAGGATTGCCTACTAATGCTTGGTTACATCTCTCACACTGAGCTTCCCCCTTAGCAACCACTACTCAGTAGCCATGTTGTCTTCAGCCTGCCATTCACTTGCATGGCAGATGGATATTTGTAATAAAATGCCTATTTTTGGCTTTTAGTTTTTTTTTTTGTTTTTAGAGCACCGCACGTTTGCGCGACGCTGCACTACGCTTAAACATCAGGGATCGGGGGAAAAAAATTATTTTTTATTATTTTGCAAGACATATAAATGTCAATGGCCTTATATTTGGCCATTGGCATGCTTCCTCAACTGGATGCATCCTTTATTTGGAGCTGTCATTGCTCCGTTTTGCTATTTGCAGAACGGTACTCAGTTACCAACCGAGTACATTTCTGCAAATAACACTACTCTTACTCGGACAGGTTAGTGTTTCCTGGATCGCAAATTTACCTCATTTGCATAGCTTTCAGCAGCAAATGAGGTACTTTGCATGAACTAACACTGTCCGTGCAAGAGTCGTTTTAGGAGCTCTCATGCACGCCCCTGCCAGCTTTTCCTGGATCGCTCGGCAGACATATTGGCTGTCTGGAGTTTTACACTACTCTTAGACTCTGTGCAAGCCTTCGTAAATCCAGCCCAAAGTTTATTATAAATAATAAAAATCTTACCTGTAGTCCCCGTGAACTGATGTTACAAATATGCCACTGTTGTAAACTGACCTCTTCTCATTATTAATAAGAATACATGCTATGGATGTTGCCACATATGACATTTTGTACAGTGTGCTGACATAAAAGCAGTAACACAAGTTAAATGGACATATGTGTCATATATGCTGGAGAACTTATTTATATTTCACAAGTATTCATCATGACATTTATACAATACATTGTAAACTTTTATGTCATGAGTAATTGTATGCACTGTGGCAAGAATGACCTCCTGCCATTCTATGTGTCTCCCCTTTCAGAACAATTGCCATTACATTAAATCCTGAAGATGTGTAACCTAAATGCTACTAGTGATTTGGTGAGCAGATATGAGAAGGATGACTGTGTCATGCTGATGCTCTGCAAGCTTTGTCCCTTGCTACATATACCTATGGCATATGTTATTTTGCAATACAAGGTAATTTTTTTTAATTTCTTTAATGCCTTTTGCATTTATGCTCTGCACTGTTCACTGCCTAAGGAAAAAAGTGAACATTTTAATTCAAGCTGCCTTCTCTAGTGCAAATTGCTGCTGATGCATGGTAGTCAGAACTCTGGTGATTACACCAATAATTTTCTCTGTAAGACATGGTACAAGTGCAGTGAGCTTAGAGAAATAAAACGTCTATGCAGGGTTTGAACCCAGTTAACTGCTAATTTCACAGAGGGGTTGTCTTTGTCACAACATTTTGATTAGGAATGTGACAACCCATGCAAATGAGTATCATAACTATGTTTATTACAACAAATATACTATCAATGCTTGTTATAGAATCCCAACATAATATGTGTAAATTATGCTAAATATGACAATGATGCCATTTAATCTAGGATGCACATGCACGGGTATGATATGCACAATATTTTGTTATAAATCATATGAGTTATAACATATTATAACTATGTATTTATGACAGTAGGTCTTCTGAAGTATTTATGTAACTTAAACCATCACGTATTGCTCAGCTTATGGAACTGCATGCTTCTGAGATGTATTTACAAACACAAATCCTGCCTTTTACATTGAAATAGAGCCCCATGACTAAGTAAAGTTACAGACATACAGCCATCTGTGAAGTATATCTCCAGTCATTATTACATTACTATACCTGTAATTACCATGTTAAAAAGTAAATTCTTCTGTGACACTGACAGTTCAAAAGCAAAGTTTAACATTTTATCCTTTTTCCCCCATGGGTTCAGTTTCCAGGTGGTACTTCTCAGTCTTCCAGTGTGTAACTCCCAGCAAACCAATATGTCACAAGTCACACCATTTTTCCTCCAACCAGCCATGTTCATAACAAACACCATAAAGCATTTCATGGTTTAACACTGGAATGTGTCAATACTTTGACCATCACTCATGGCCATATCTCACTTCCATGTTTGACACCTTCTGTGCTTTTGGATTTTTTTTTTATTTAACATTTGTTTACCAGGAAAGTCCGATTTGGGACAAAGTCAATTTTCAGTGGAGGCCCAGGGAGAAATGCTCAATGCATGTCTTTGAAATGTGGGAGGAAACTGGAGTACCCAGTGAAAACCCACACAGAAGTAGGGAGGACATGCAGACTCCACACAGAAGGCACCCCAGTCAAGAATCAAACCGAACCTCTTGCTGTGAGGCGACAATGCTACCGTTGCACCACTGCACCATCCAATGTAATCATTAAGCAGTGTTAATGTGTCCAGCAAGCCACGTCTGTGCTTTCTATTGTAAAATGCAGTTGACAAGGCTGTGTGTCTTTGTGCACAAGCTGGTACATGTGAGATGTGAATTGGGCACCAATTCAGACCCATATTTCTAGCTTGACTGCTGCAGACATAGCTGATGACAGTAGGGATGATGTTCCATTTAGATCACAAAGGTGGGATGTTGAGGTGTCCAGGATGTTTGTTGCACTCTTCGTGAAGTGCTATACCTGCAGACTGCTGCAGGGGGATTATACTGGGTCTCGGTATAAGGCTGAGGCTTGGAATAGCTTGGTCAAGGCTGTCTCCAGTGCAACTGACATCCCACACACTGGGAAGCCATGTCTTCACCACTGCAGTGACATGAAGAAGGACCTCCTTAGCTGATGGGAGGATGAATGGAGTACTGCAAACACCCCTCATTTGTGTAAGAATACTGTCCATCACCAGGCATTAATACACTATGACATGGCATCAATTAGCAAGCAAACACAGTTAATCATCATGCTGATATATATCTATTTTTTTCTTTTCTCTGTTGTACATCTGCAGCACAGATAGAAAAGTTTGAGGTGCATCAGGAGAAACTAACTCACCTCAGAGAGGCACGGGACAAGTATGCATCAGGTATGAATGCAAGAGAGAGAAGTATTTTCAAAAAAATACTGAAATGCTGAAACTAATTGAACTGTGATCCTTGAAGGCGAACTGCCGAGGTACCAGATCGTTTATTAAACTTTTCCAGTGGAGGAAAGCTTCTTTGGTGTGTACTTTGTTGAATTTCCATTTCGTATGTTGCAGAGAAGTATTTTCAGCCCATCACTCTGTATCATCTTGAGCAGGCATACTTAAACTTTTATATCAAGCATACATGTCTGCTTTAATAGCTCATGGTGATTGCATTAGGCAAGAAGTGGATCAGTTGAATTGTGTGGGTTGAATACCAATACAGGCATTACATTTTTTGTACAGGATACTGTTTATAAGATATTATATTTATAAGATATTAACTGCAATACTGCATGACATTAACAACTCAGTTTTTGCAAAAGCAGTTGTTAACTTTCAAAGTACACATCTAATATGGCATTGTCAAATATATGATTCTATTTATCATATCATATCATACCATTGTGCTTGATTAATTGTATGACACATTAATGTCTTCTCATCATATCTTCATATCTGGATGTGGCTAAGGTGTAGTTATTTTTTTCTCATATTGGTTTATGTATCTAATTCTTTCTTGTCTCTCCCCACCCTATCTCTCTTTTTTCATATATATATATATATATATATATATATATATATATATATATATATATATATATATATATATATATATATATATATATATATATATATACATATATATGGGTCTACTCTACTTGACCTAAATTTCATTTGACTGACATCCATTTGACCAAAACCCAATTGACCTAAATTTCATTTGACCTAAAACTCATTTGACTGACACCCATTTCACAGACAGCTTTCAATGTTGAATTTCAACATCCTAAATCTTAAACCATAGACAAGCACACTTAGAACACCAATAACTAACCCTTTCCAGAACTTACAAACTACTTACTAACCCTCTTAACAGAAATGGGGCAATGTGCAACCAAACTAGATAGGAATCTACACCCCCACACACCTCAATGTGGGGGGGCTATCCCCCCAATTATATATACTAACTCCAGGATTGCACTACAGTGGGGAAAAGAGCATATACCTTTAACTTGTCTTACAGTACTCTACATGCTGCCACTACTGCTGGAAACGCACAAAACATTTGCCAAATTACTTTAGATACTTTCCATAAAAATGTAAATAGAAAAACCCACACTTAGAAACACTACAACACTACTTTCTACATGACTATCAGAATTCTAATAGTCAGTAGTATAAGTTACAGTACTTCTTTTTATCACAAACAAGTCACAGGTAAAGGAAAACCCACAACAAGTCTACGGGCAGGATTCACGAAGCCTCCGTGTAAGAGTTATAACTCTTACACGGAGGCTGCAGTTAAACAGAGTGATGTCAGCATGCTCTACATATTCATGAGAGCATGCTGAATCACACCTAAGGCTAACACGGTTTGTGGAAGACAGTAGGGGGCGTGTCCGTAGGCCGAGCCCTGCAAGCAGACACGCCCCCAGAAGAGTAAAATTGCCCAAAGTAAACACCTACGACAGAGGCCATGGAAATGTGAATAAACACAACACAGCACATGCCCCCACAGACTATGGACATAAATTATATAAATGAACATGTTATATTTTTTTAAATCGTAAAGATGTTTGCCCGTGAGTGCGCTCGTTTGCGCGGGCATGCCCGTAGCTTAGCTACAGTTAGCAGTCAGTGGAAAAGCATATAACAACTAAATATGCAAAGTAAGCCAAGAAGCAATAGCGTAGTGGTAGAGATGTCGGCTGAAGAGCAGGCATCCATGGTTCAAGCCCTGACATCATCATTTTTTATTTTTAGTAAAATAAGCATGAAACAAGTCCCTGACAAATATGTACACATGTAAAATCATATTTTATGTAAAATGTAATGAAATAGTCCATTTATTTTGAAGAAATGTGAGATAACAAAACAATAAAAAATGTGAGATGTGCCTATAGCTGAGCTACAGTTTAACAAGGTGAGTGCATCTGCCCGTAGCTGAGCAATGGTTTAACAGGTGCAAAATGAGTGCCCGTAGCTGAACAATGGTTTAACAGGTGCAAAATGGGTGCCCGTAGCTGAGCAGTGGTTTAACACGCTGAAACTGTTTGCCACTAGCTGAGCTGAGTGTAATATGCATGCTAACAGCCAAATGAGGAGTAAACCAGCGTACCCCGTTTGTGCGGAGGTGCGCACCGCGCTAACAAGCTAACCGGTGGGCAACGTTGAGCAAGCTGTAACAAAACTGCCTTTACACAGACACACCCCCTAGCCTGTGTAGACAGTCATAAAATATAAAAAGCAGTGGCCATGTTTGAACCCAGGATACTATGCACCATAGTCAAGGTACTGAACAACTAAGCCATGACAGCAGTACCTATAAATGCAGTAATAGCAAATATATAGGAATGAATACAAAGTGGAGCATGACAAAGCAGGTATTGTGAAGTTGATACAATTCCAAAATGGCCAATCACAGATATGTGCAGGAAAAACGGCATATATAAGCCCCATAGGCGGGAATACACAGCATAAACGATTGTAGAACTGAATTGCAGCCAGAATGACAGGAGTAGGTGAGGGTAGTTGCTTTCGAGCACAGAGGTAGGGTGTTGAGGAGTCCAGATACATGGTCTGGCTCCTAGTCCACAATCATGAGGCCCAACTCATGCAGGGCCAGGTCCTGTGGGGATCATATAGGGCTGAGGCGTGGGACCAGTTGGCTCATGATCTCACCAGTGCCACAGGGATTCCAAGGACTGGTGAGCAGGTCCGTCACCACCATGGGGACCTGAAGAGACGCAAGCAGGACCAATTGAATCTTTGGATCCAGGAGGCCCGGCAAATGCCCAACGCCCCACTACTGAGTAAGTTACATTTAATTATGTATGTAAGAAATTAAATTAGCTGATATTATGGAGATGTGTATTCCAATATTACTTCATTTATATTACAGCTGCAGGTGTCCGTTCTGCGAACCGCAGAGCCTATGGCGATAGGCTGGTGCGGTTGCGCCACCAGGCAGGTCAGTAATCCACTCCCAGTAACTGTAAAGAAATATAAAAGTATGACAGTTAGCAAAAGAGTGCAGTGTAGTCACTAAGTAATAAAATGTGCAAGTAACAGTGTAAAAGTGTTTGCAAGTATTGCTTGATTACAAAAGTATGTTGCAGTCTGTAATCCAAACAGAAAAATGAAAATGTCTGAAATAAAGATGCCCCACTTGTAATATAATAGTACACAACCTGCAGCAGGCTGAAAAGTACAGCTGCAGAAGATGAGCAAATCACATGTGTGAAATATATCCCTGTTGAAATACTGAAACATGACAGAAGTGAGACTGCTGAAAAGGATTGTAATAACTGCAGGTAAAACATGTCAATAAAGCCTAGAAGTAAGTACCATCCTGAATAGTAGAATGAAAACAAGTGAGAGAGTGTGAGAAAGAGTTATGAATCCACCAATAAAGTAGTAAGAACCCCTGAATAAAGTATACTGCAGTCAGTACAGAATGAAATGAATGTGATAAGTAGAACCAAACCGCAAAATGTGTTCAAAGTGTTGCTGCAGCTGGAATGTGTATCCCAAAATCTGGATATGTTGCTCTCAGTCTGCAATATGCAGATAGCATGATTGTCTGAAATATCAAACATCCACAGTTGTCTATAGCTATATAAAGCAAATGTAGCAGGATGATGTAGCTGAACAAAGCCAGATATGAACGTGTATGAATAACAATAAAATGTATATTGATGTAGCAGTAACAGTCCTATCACCAGATCGAAGTAGTTATCATGTAGGAAACTGTAGTTAGAACAGTAGTGTGTATATATCTGTAGCTATTAGAAATGTACAGCATATGTATTGGTATTTGAAGGTGTTAATAATATTTTCTTCACCCCACCCTATAACCACATATAATCCATTCCACGTGAAATTGGTATGTGCAATCACAATTAACACCACTGGACATTTGTCCTGTTGGGTCATAAATATTTGCATGTACATTGATGCATCTGGCCTGTTCATACATCCAAACCTGATGGCCTGTTGCCATCAATCAACCCTGCATGTTGTTGGACTGTGTATTGCTGTTCAAATTATGCATGTGTTATGCTCGCTGTTCAATGGTGTGAATATCTGGGTGTTTGGTTAATGGGAATACTAATGCATGCTGTTACAACTAATTGCGAATGGTATTGTATGTTACTAACCCAAACTGTCATGACATAATGCAAAACATAGGACAACAGGGAAGGCAGGTTCCAGCGGACCCACCTCTCCCACCTCAGCTGGCGAGTGCACCTGGCACTAGTGCCCAGTCTGGACCCTCCTCCGGTGGCCCTGTGCCACCTGCGGGTGGAAGCGCTGCAGGGGATGGGGCCCATCCCCCCTCTGCAAGCGTGGCCAGAGGAGAACCACCACTCACCCTCCATAGCGTCCGGACTGTGGTGCATAGGGAAATCCAGGACTCTGTTCCTGGGCCCCTATGCCAGCTTGAGGCACGGGTGGCACAACGTACGGGCATGCCTGTTGCCTGGCCTACACAGCCCCCAGCACAGCCCCATCCTGGGCAGTGAAGGAACAGTGGCAACTGCCCATGGGTGGGGATATCAGTTCCACTGTTGCCATCTGTGGGCTCATGGGCTCTGGATATCCCAACCTCCGTCCCCGTCAATTGTGTAACCCCCCCCACACGTGTCATACACCACCCCTGTATGTGTCTTGTTTGTCTTGTCTGTTGACCTACCCAACCTACCTCCCCAGCTATACCGACTTCCTTCACCTGACATACCACTCTCACCTGAAAAAAAAAAAAAAAGGGCACTCTGTACCCACAAAAAAATTACACCCCATACATAGCTGCCCATTTCGCACACATGTCTGCTGGACATGGAAACTGTCAATTACAATTGGCTGTACAACAAGTATTATTGTTGTCCTTACACCTCTCTCAGGGGTGGAAGGTGTCAAATGTCACACCAAATTGCAAACATATGCACAGCTGTTGCTGATGAAGAAATGGGCAGCTATGGGCCTTACCTACGTCCTTCTTGCAAAACCCGAGCTTGTTTCCCTACTGTCTTATCCTCTTTCTGACCCCTTTTTCACCACTTTCCTGTCTCCCCATTTTCATTTCTTTCAAAGAAAATAGCGCGGGTGTGCACAAGAGTAAGCACGTTTAAGCGGTTGTAAGCAGGTGTGCGTGTGTGTGCGCGGAGCTAAACGCCAGTGCGCATGCGTGAGCTCTGCGCAAACCAGCACTAACCCAGTTACAACTGCTTAAAAGTGCCTTAGTCACTCTGATTGACAGGTCCTGTAGTCAGTTCAAAAGCAAAATAAAATCCCACTATCAGTCCCGAACCCAGGACCTTGGAAACACTAGTCTGCATGACTTACCACTAAGCCATGACTGTTATACAAAAACATTGTGCTAAAATAAATATATCATGTAACAGTAGGAATGAATGTAAAGGGAATATAGGATGTGTAGTACACAAAGCATGTCATGTATATTTACTGTCAAATCTAGTGGATATCTATGATAGTAGTGTGTGAACAGAAACAGCCATGCTAGTTGGTAACTAGTAGGTAATAATGTCACTGTAGCACCTTGCAAGCCACACACATACTCACAGCAGGATAATCACTTCCCATACCCCACAACCTGTTACAGGAACACATCCGGACCAAGTAATAAAATATGTGGAGAAAAGGGCCAAAACCATGGACACATTACAAATAATGTTACAACAAACTTAGTTCAGAGAGTAACAGGTTCTGCATTTTGTGGGATGTTTGGAAGGGTATGAATTCTGAAACTTAAATGTTTGTCACTATATTCTGACTTGAGCCCAGAGTGATTTGCCAGAAAAAGCTGTGCATGAGATATTGACCAAAATATGAGGCAGAAATGTGTACAACCTGCAAATATTTGTACACATGAGAGGTTTGACACCACCATATTTGAATAGTTAAGAGCCTAGACATAGCAACAGTGACTGAGTTACAGGAATGCCCCACAGACTCCATGTGAAATGTATAAACAGTAGGCAGAAAGGTGTTACAACACATGCAATGGTAACTATGAAGTCCTGAAAGTATGCAGCACTTGCATGGCAGAAAAAGTGTAGTAATACATATGCTCATGCTATCACACAGTCACAACTGCAGCATACCAGACAATTTAATGAGTGTACCCCACTGATATGTACCATTCCATAAGGCAGATAACAGATGCACCTGAGAGTGTCTGGGGCCTGCTCAGCAGCATACTCAAATACCCTAATAAATGTCAAGGCCCACACCATGACCAGACCACACTGCATGCTGTAACACCCTAGCAGATATAACAAGCATTCCAAGGTGTGAATGTACATGGAAAATAGGAAAGCCACAGCAGCACACTACAGTCAGGACACCTAGCAGGCATACAAGTAGTGACTGTAAAGGGCAAATATTGAAGCCATAGCAACAAAGTGTAAGAGCAACTGCTATACACCAGTTACACCACATGTCCCACAGGAAAGCACACACACACACATTAACAGTAGTAGTAGTCATAGGTGTCAGTGTACACACACAGTTAGTACAGGAAACTGGAGAAATGAATGGAGAAATGTTAATCTACAACACAGCTGGAAATATGAGAGAGATATCAACCTTTACACTCACATAACATTGTCCACAGCATACCAGCATGGTCCCTGCCCTTAAAATCTGAAAGGGATATGCCTATCTCACATACCTTTTTATAGCACTGTTCTAAAATCACAGTGAGAACTGCAATCAGTACCCAACTGGCTGCATGCAATTAGCAAATGCTGGCTAACAACTGGTGCAGAGGCCATCACATGGACATATGCAGATACCTACAAAAGCATGCTGTACTCCCAGTCCACACATGCAATACTTTCATTGCACCCTGAGGAGGAAGTGAGAGACAGAGAGAGAGAGAGAGACAGAGACAGAGACAGAGACAGAGACAGAGACAGAGAAAAACAAAATTAAACATACACAAACAAAACTGGTCAGCAACAGCCACCTGAAAGCTGACAACTGGCAAGTGGAGCAGCAGGACACAAAACCAGATGGCAACACAAGCAGCTGTGACAAACACAGGTAATGTAAAGTAATACTGTAAAGGTCTACATACTGTGAACCCTCCATATGTGTCATTGGTCTGTATCCATATGTATATGAAGATGTGCAAAGGGCAGGGGACATACAGCAACTATCAGTGAAGGCTGTACATACATTTGTATGTGAGAGCATCTATGTGCACATATCAATGTAGGTTGAATGTAGGTTGTAGTGCAATGTACAAAGTAGGTTTCACAGTTATGTATGTTTAGCAGTATGTTAGTGTGTGTATACAGTATGGTAAACAAACATGTTGATATACCTATCTATCATATGGATACGTATGTATGTCAAAATATGTATGTATGTATGTATATATATATATATATATATGCATATATGTATACATACACAGAGAGAGAGATGTAGGAATACATAGACAGATGTAGATAGATAGATAGAATATGTACAAACATATATATGTAACACACACATACAGATATAGATATATGTAGATACATATACATAGACAGACAGATCTGACTATCTACAGGTATGACTGTATATGACGACCTCAACACCCCCTGTCCCACCCCCTCTATCACTCTCACCCCTTCTCTGTCACACACCCCCCTCCATATCTATAGCAATATATGTACATCAATATATAGACAGACAGATCTGACTATCTACAGGTATGACTGTATATGACAACCTCAACATCCCCTGTCCCACCCCCTCTGTCACTCTCACCCCCTCTCTGTCACACCCCCTCCATATCTATAGCAATATATGTACATCAATATATATATGTGTATATGTATACAGACATATATATATATATATATATATATATATATATATATATATATATATATATATATACATATAGATATATCTATATACATATATATATATATATATATATATATATATAGAGAGAGAGAGAGAAAGAGAGAGATGTATATATATTCTGAGTGAGGCACATGTGTACAGATGTATTGCAACAGGCGCCTGGTGACAAAGGCATGGAGTGAACACCAGTGTCAAAACTGGAGTACCATACTCCATTTCAAATCACCTACACCATTAACCACCAGATATGTGATTGGCTGCCCACCACTGCATGTGTCAGGGGTGAACAGGGTCATAAATGTGTACAATAGTCCCCCCAATGATATTCACAGTGGCACACTATTCCTGGAATACCTGCACATGGTATGTGTCAGCAGACATGGTGTGTCAGCTATGGACATGTAGGTCAGTGTACCCCTCCACACCTCATAATGGCTGCCATGGTATGTACCTCACATGACAGCTACAGATATGGAGAAGGACACAGTGACATGTAGAACACTGTGACAATGCACTCAAACACATTACCAATGCACAGTGACTGACAACACCATAGAGTACACACATACTACCCATATAGAGGTTACCACTCCTGGGTTTACATACTTAAGTCACACCCATGACAGATGTCCAACAACCATAGTAACACCTCACACCATCCACAACCTAAATGACTGCTGTGTGTCGTCAGTGCCACTGCAATAGAGAGCACATGTGGAGGTAAAGGTTCCTTCCCACAGATAAGACATACCCTGCAATAAACCACACAGTGTTAAGAAGCAAGACTTCCCATGAGTACGTCACACATACCCCTGCTGAATGTTAGTTAGATAGGTAATATGCCATATGAGTCACCCTGTGTAACTGTCTGACAGCAGCAGGTACCATCACACCACATGTGTCACAATGGTCAGGGTAGCAGAACAGTATGCTGCTGTAGTCCCAGAGGCAATAGCATATTGTATAGTATTGTATTGTAATGTATTGTATTGTGTTGTATTGTATTGGTATGTTGAGGTGCCTCCTTCGTGGAGTGGAACCACTGCTGCTGTGCAACAGTGTAGAGGTACATATCCTGTAGTCAGGCTAGTGTTACATACCACTTCTATATGTGTGTGTAGCTCCTGTCGGAGTTCATGTAGCATGCAACTGGGGATACCATCAGGCCCCATTCATGTTGTGTATTCTGCTTTCCTGAGGGCGGCTCTCACCTGGACATCTGTGATGACAGGGAGGTTACAGTCAGCTGGGATAACTATGTCATTTTGGGGGAGAGGGAGGGGTGAAACCTGCACTGAACCTGTCTGCCACAATGTTGTCAATATCTGTGGTTTCAGTGAATTATTTGTTGTTGTGTACTAACTATGAGCATAGTGGATGGATTCTGACCAGGTTGCTAACATAACTGAAGAAGGCCTTGTGGTTATCTGTAGTGTCCCTCTTGATTTCCCTCTCAAAGTTGCCCATGGATGTTTGTATGAGGGAAAATAGATCCTTACTAGTGCTGCTCAGACATGCCTTCCCTTTATGGAATTATGCTCTGTCTTGCAGTAGCTTCCATCTTTTTTAATACAATCTGTCTATGGCTGGGGTCCACCAGACAGGATTCTGTCCCTTTGTGGAGAGTGTATTGGCCATATATGGGACTGCATGATCCATGCATTCACGGAGATGTCCGTAGAAAGCATTTGTGAAGGGGTCAGCATTGTGGGTTGTGTCTTCCACTGGCCCAGTGGGCGGAAAGGATACCATGTCACTGTTACAAAGTGTAAAGTTTGCATTTGCAATGTTATTCACTATAGTCATTTGTGCTGGTGGTGGAGGTGGGATATGTATATCCAGGGCAATTAGTTTGTGGTCAGCTCACAGTAGTTGATGATGTAGCCCATACAGTACCTAGATACAAACCCCCAGAGTAAGGAGGTGCTCTGGACCTGAATCAGTGTTCTGACTGCTGGGGTTTGATAGTATGTCATATGGAGTGTGCCAGGTACTGTTGCACAGTTGCTGGCTGAGCACTGATACCTGGCCATTTACATGTGTATCCACCAATAGGCAGACAGATGCTATATATGTGAGATATGTCGTATCATAACAGTAGAGTAGCATGTATAGTATGTGTGCCAAATTCTGCTGACATATATTGCTGATATCAGGTTATTTTCTTTTTCAGGCTCACCCGCGAAATCCAGCTTACTCCACAGCTGAGGATGAGGAGATACACCAGAGCCTGGTGCAGGATTGTGCAATACTCTTTTCCCATACCAGACAGAATCAGCAGGAGAGGGCTGCACTGTGGCAAGACCTGGTCCGTCGGGTAAATGACATAGGCACGCATAATAGGACATATGAGCAGGTATGACATCACTGCAGTGATTTAATCAGAAATGTCCATCAGCGTGCATTGGATATCCACAGGCAACAGGTTGCCACAGGTGGTGGGGTGGCTACACATCCCCCACTCACCAGACTGGAGGGACTACTCATGAGTGTAGTGGCTCCAGTATGCCAACAACAACAACAGCAGCAGACATGCATTATGATGGAGGCTGGAGCCACGCAGCAGCAAGACTATGAGCGTGCAGGTAATATGCAATATGTATAGTTGACTGTTGTGTACACTGGTAGTTAATGCATGTGTGAGGTGTGTCCTTGGTTTGTAGCTGTCATCATAGTATTTAATGTGCAAGTGTGATATCCTCAATATCAGCAGCTGACATGTGAAAGGCGACTGTTGTACTACTGACCTGTATCATACTCAGTAACAATGGCATAGTCGTGCCCACTGACATAAGTTTCCTCACTTCTGCAGGTCCCTCCGGTGTAACAGCAATGCAGCCTATCCATGCTGGTGAGTGTGTACTAACAATACCTTTAATAGTCTTGATAGTAATAGTAATATTAGGCTCACTTAGTAGTGCTCTGTGTATGCATGCAGGTGTGTCTGTGTCTGTGTGTTGATATCTCGCATACTGAGTAGTGTACAACTGTGTGCATGTGTGCATGTGTGCATGTGTACATGTGTGCATGTGTGCACGTGTGCACGTGTGCACGTGTGCATGTGTGCATGTGTGCGTGTGTGCACGTGTGTGCGTGTGCACGTGTGCATGTGTGCATGTGTGCACCTGTGCATGTGTGCATGTGTGAACCTGTGCACCTGTGCATGTGTGCATGTGTGCAGGTGTGCAGGTGTGCACCTGTGCATGTGTGCATGTGTGCACCTGTGGACCTGTGCATGTGTGCATGTGTGCACCTGTGCACGTGTGCACCTGTGCATGTGTGCATGTGTGCATGTGTGCACGTGCACACATGTGCATGTGTGCATGTGTGCACCTGTGCATGTGTGCATGTGTGCACGTGCGTGTGTGTGCATGTGTGCATGTATGCACCTGTGCATGTGTGCATGTGTGCATGTGCGCATGTGTGCATGTGTGCATGCGTGCATGTGTGCACCTGTGCATGTGTGCACCTGTGCATGTGTGCATGTGTGCATGTGTGCACCTGTGCATGTGTGCATGTGTGCATGTGTGCACCTGTGAATGTTTGCATGTGTGCACCTGTGCACCTGTGCACCTGTGCATGTGTGCATGTGTGCACCTGTGCATGTGTACATGTGTGCACCTGTGCATGTGTGCATGTGTGCATGTGTGCACATGTGCATGTCTGGACCTGTGCATGTGTGGATGTGTGCATCACTGGTAATATTATGTAGACATTGTAAACTGTGTTTCCTGTTTCCCTCCCACAGGTTCTGGTGCTGCTCTGGTGTCATGCAGCAGGGAATCTGAAGCAGGTGCCATGGGTACTGATAATGATGACATCTGTGTAATGGCACAGGAAGGTATGCCAGGGTCCATCATTGGTCAGCCAATTGACAGTACACAGCTGTCAACCCCATCAATGTGCACAGTTATCCTGCCAATACACCCTTTGTCACCAATGTCCCTAGGTGATGGACAGCATACAGTGGGCATTGACCAGGGTAATGTGGTATCTGTGGCACATGCCTCCCCACACAGCAGCCATGGGCATGGCCCTGAGATGGTACCACACAGACAGATGTCCAGGGGTTCTCGTGGGAGCATCCGTGGGTGTACTGCCCCTGTCAGATGTGCCCACAGAGGTCTTACAACCTCAGCTATGTTTCGGGCTGTCATGCAGGCACAGTCATGTATGGAACGGTACACCAGACAGGGTCTGAGGGAGCTGACAGCATGTCGCACAGCCATGACTGACAGTATGCGTGACATTGCGGCTGCCATCCGTAATTTCACCGATGTCATAGACAGACATTGTGGGGACATATTAGACCGGTTCCACAACTACATGTCCATAAGCCAGGGTGATGGTGGATGGTTGAGGCATCGACGTGGGCATATGCCAGCAACAGCAGCAGCTGGCAGTCATCGCGGACGACAACAGGGCCACGGCCACCCCCATAGTGCCAGCAGCAGCCCCAGCAATGCCGGGTCTGTGCTGTCATCAGACCGCTCCAGGAGACCATGTGCACATGGCTCTGGCCAGGCCCGACAGGGATCTGTGTCCAGTCAATGAACACCTGCTTCTGATGACAGTACCCAGTCTGGGTTTGTACCGGATATGGTCCGTAGCACCCCTGCAAGGCACAGGTACCGTGTCCATGGCCAGAGACACTGATATGTATGACCTGGCAGGTACAGTCTGTGGCTGTCCACAAACACCAGTATATGGCAGCCATGAGGTGGAACTGTGTGCATCCATGCACACATGCAAATTGACAACACCTAGGGCTACCGCATACACGCACACACTGCATCAACATTGCCCCACTTTGTACTGCTGTCCCTCACCAACACACATACATGTCATTTGGTGGTATCGGTGGCTGACTCAGGCATACCAAGTTCACACCCTGTGCATATGATGAAACTGTGCCACCTTCTGCAATCTGTAACATCAGTGCAGGTACAGGTTAACATGTTGCTGATGCACAGGGTGACTACATAGACATGTAGTAATAGTATCATGTTGTTAACAGTACTGTGTGCTGAAATAATTGTGGGTATATCACAGCATGCCTGATGCAGTAAGGGTATGATTGTCATATACTGTTGTCTACACCCATGGTAAGTACCATAGTGTATCATCTGCACATGTTGGCATACTGGTGGTAAGGATGTCAACAGAAGGCTACATACATAGGTAGCACAGGGGATAAGGTAATGAAAGTATTAATACGCAATAATGGACATGTAAACTGCAAGTGGCATGTTGCCCACACTGGACTCTGCAATGCGGATGTTTGAGGATGTTGATATGTGTGCAGTACTACACGACTGGTACAGGACACACAGGAGCACCCTAGCACTGCAAGCTCACATCTCATATCATGCTAGACAGCCCCAACACACAAAACTAACTGTAACAGGAGGGAGAGTCCCCATACATGTCAGGGATACTGTGGTGGCAGGCCAGGTAGCATACATCCTACTAAGTATGGAACCACTGAGTGAAGGCTCAGTGTCTGTTATTTGACATGTGTATTACTGCAGGTATGAGCACATGGGTTTCCATCCAGTTATTGTACATCCTGACGGTACATGGTCTGCACACTTGTGTTCGCTGAGACTGGACCCTAGCCATCTGACCTGTGTATTTCCATGTACATGTGCATAGTGCCTGCATATTTGCAGTGTTACCTACTGGAAGTGGTACAGCTTGTTTGTTGTACAATGGACTACATGCAGCCCTGCTTACTGTAACTTTGCTTGCATGCATGTTTGCTTGCAATTACCCTGGAATACTGATCCCACCTGCAATGCATAGTTACAGAGCTTCTGTGGACTCCTAGTGACATCTGCATAGCTTACTATATGTATGTCCATGTCTCACTTGACAGAACATCACTGTTTGTCCTGTTCACATGTACGTTGCCTGGGACACATTGCATATGACTTACCTGGCGTTTGTCCATGTGAGCAGTCATATATGCCACTGCTAACTAATCACAGGCACTACACCCTCACATACTCATCTTCTGTTGAACCACCTGCTTCACTAGGGACGGCTTGCACCTGTCACCCCTGGGATTTTGGATATTGGCAAAGGCTCTTGCTACCCCCATAGTGCCTTTGTTAGGCAAGGCTCAAATGACACACCCACCTTCATAGGTATCACAAGGGATAAGAAACTAAGAGTAATGCTACTCAACGCCAGAAGTCTAAACCTCAAGATGCATGCACTCAAAACTCTCCTTAGCATGGAGAACATCAATATCTGTGCAGTAACAGATACCTGGTTCAGGGCTACTGAGAGCACCCCAGCACTACCAGGTTGGGCCGAACTGAACCACAAAAGGAGAGGGAGTATTGATATTCATCAAAGATACCCACACCACCAGGTTGGTGGCAAAGCACCAAGCATCAGAGACTATCCATGTGCAACTAAAAATGGGTAAAACTGCCTTCCAGGTTATAGCCTGCTACAGACAACCCTTCCAAACCCAAGAACCGCACTCAGCCTTCCTGAGAACAGTGGAAAATATGAAGGTCTCTCCAAACACCATTATATTGGGTGACTTCAACTACCCAAACATAGACGGGGAGCATGACTCTAGCTCCAACACCCTAGCCCAAAAATTCCTAGAATATATGAACTCAAATGCTATGGAACAACGTGTTACCACTCCCACAAGAAGGGAAAACATACTGGACCTGATCATCACCAACATGGGGACTCTATGCTCCAGACCAGAAGTGTATCCCTCACTGGTAAGATCAGACCATAAACTAATCTCACTGGATATTCACATCCAGAACCCACCCCCTGCCCAGAAAACCACAGTGAACAACTTCTCTAAAGCAAATTCACACTCCTCAAACCTGAGGTGGAAACCTTCAAAGCCCCTGGGCCTGTGGAAAATATGGACCAGACTGCAGATTCCTCTATAAATGCATTCTATGGACACCTTCAGGAATGCATGGATCATGCGATCCCGAATAAAACCAAGACCCAATCCTCCAAAGGCAGACGTCCTGTCTGGTGGACCCCAGCCATAAACAAACTATACAATAGAAGGAGGAAGCTACTAAATGATACAGCAAAATCCCGAACAGGGAAGGCATCACTGATCAGTATTAGCAAAAAACTACGGGCACTCATAAGATTGTCTAAGGCCAGCTTCGAGAAAATTGCACAGGACACTAAGCATCATCACAAGGCTTTCTTTAGTTATGTTAGGAACCTGGGTGGTAATTCCCAGATATGCTCAGAGGTAGTCCAAAATGTCAATAGAAACACCAAACCCACAGACATTGCCAACATCCTAGCTGACAGGTTCAGCGCAAACTTCTCCCCCCTCCACACCGAAAGGGCAAATATTTATCCCAGCAGAGTGCTGCCCCCCTGACATCTCAGATGCTCAGGTAAGAGCCGCTCTCTCCAAAGCAATACACACTGCATCAATGGGACCAGACAGTGTCCCGGGCTGTGTCCTACATGAACTCCAAGAAGAGCTACACCCAAACATAAAACTACTGTTCAATCCCAGCCTTACTACAGGATATGTGGCCAAAGAGTGGCGTACAGCAACAGTGGTCCCTCTACAGAAAGGTGGTGCCTCAACGGATCCTGGACACTATTGCCCCATAAGCCTGACTAGCTTGGTCTGCAAAGCTATGGAAAGGATCATCATGGACCTCATAAATAAAGATATTGGGGACCTACAGACACTGGATCATACCCAGTTTGGCTTTGTTAAGGGCAGATCCTGCCTCTCAAACCTGGTTGATTTCTTTGAAACAGTCACCAAGGCCATTAACGAGGGGAAGGTGGTCCACACAGCCTACCTGGACCTCGCAAAAGCCTTTGATACAATACCCCACTTGGGCATTCTAGAGAAGCTCACCAGCTTAAACATAAACCCCTATGTCACTAGATGGATTGCACACTGGCTCAAGGACAGAACCCACATGGTTAGAATTGCTGGAGCCATGCCAGACTCCAAACCAGTTACAAGTGGTGTCCCACAAGGCTCAGTCCAGGGACCTCTCTTGTTCGGTATATATTTATCGGAGGTACAGACCAACACGGAAGGACTGTGGCAGACCAAATTCACAGATGACTGCAAACTGGCCGGCATAATAGACTCTCCAGCCGACACAAGCATCCTCCAAAAGGGCCTCATAGAAACAGACAACTTGTGCCAGAGCCATGGCCTCAAGCTGAATGCCAAAAAGTGTATAGTCATCCCCTTTGGCAAAAACAAAGTGCCCACAAAGTACCACATAGGTGGTAATCCATTAAGTACAGAAGAAGTAATTAGGGACCTGGGGACCCAAGTTGATAGCAATCTCTCATTTAACAACCACATGGCCAAAGTGGTTAGAAAAACATTTTATATAGCCCACCTCATCATGAAGGGATTCACATCTAGATCAGGGGAGGACATCGTGCCTCTTTACTCATCCCTCATCAGGCCCATAATTGAGTACAATGCCCCTGTTGGGATGTACCTTACCAGCACCTGCAGCAACTGGAAAGACCCCAAAAGTACCTCACCAAGAGGATCAAAGGCAAATAACGTCTGCTGACAAGAAAATAGCGTATACTGTTTTATTAGCCGCTTTCGTAAAAAAACTTCATCAGAATAATTACATCAAATCAACTGACATCTTAAATATCCTATACTAATACTGTATAGTTCTATTTTTCATAAAAAAACCTTTAATAATGGTTATTTGCACTATAAAAGTGGTCACCCTAAGTTTATTACCAACAACATCCCAAGGGGGCAATACATACGGGCGAGCCGTATGACTTCCAAGGAGTCCGATTTGGAAGTTGAGTTCTCATTTATTTCATCCCTTTTCATCAACAGGGGCTATGCAGCAACCAATTTGGACAGAACCATGAAAGAAGTTTGGTCCAAAAGGGATAGTAAATATTTTCCTTTGTTAAACCTCAAAAATAATGAGGCTGACACTGTTGGCATTATGAAGACTGTAAATGAAAGGGACACCAATTTGATTTGTTCATTGGAAATGAGCTCCGATAACAGGGAGATACAAAACATTATAAGGAGAAATTGGGGCATCATAAAAGGTAATAAGGACATCTTTCAGATTTTGGGGGAGAAGCCAGTTTTTATTTCAAAGAGTGGTTTAAATTTAAGAAGAATTTTTGAGGTCCAGCAGAATAGTGATTTTAATTTAGTTACTCAGAGAAGGGGAATGTACCAATGTAACAACTGTAATTTTTGTCGTTTTATTTCCACCGGACCCTACATTCTTGTTAGTACCATTAGAAGAACCTTAGAGGTTCCGGGTTTTGTTAATTGTGGAACCAAGGGAGTTGTTTACATCGCCCTGTGCTCCACTTGTGATGCTTTCTACATCGGAATGACCACAAGGGAGTTTAGAATACGTATAAGGGAACATCTTTATAGTATTAAGTCTAAGGATGAAAGGAATGCCTTGTTTAAGCATTCCTTGAACTGTTCATCTTTTAAAAAATTTTTATTTTCCATACTAGAGGTGGGGCGGAAAGATTTGAGGGAAGGGGATTTTAAGAACTTCCTCCTACAGAGAGAGACCTACTGGCAAATTAAATTAAAGTCGGACAGCCCCCCTGGACTCAATGAGACCATTAATATTAAATGCTATTTGAATCAACGTAGGTTGAATGTAAACAAAGCAGGACATTCTATTTTATCACACTTTCATTAGGTTACCAAGAATGATTTTGACTATTTATGAGTTTTTAAAGTGAATTGTTTTTTTAAAATTGTATTTTTTGTTTTAATTAATTAATTGGTCACATGATTAGTATAGGATATTTAAGATGTCAGTTGATTTGATGTAATTATTCTGATGAAGTTTTTTTACGAAAGCGGCTAATAAAACAGTATACGCTATTTTCTTGTCAGCAGACGTTATTTTCCTATCAGTGGTATTGGTTTTGCAACAGTATTATTTTGCTTCCCCCGGACGTATTTATTTTATTGGTTGGACTTTTTACTTGTGTTTATTGGTTGTGCTTGTGTCTATGGCGGAGGCTACTGAGGATCCCCTGCTTAATGTGAGCATCCACGCAACACCTTCTATGGAGGCTGGTAACTTCAATATGTTTCTGTACGCGACCCTTATTGAGATAAAAAACTCTCTAAAGGTTTTGTCTTTGCGTAACCAGGATCCGGAAACCACTATTAGGGCTTCTAGTCCAGTGGGACTTCATTTCGAACAAGAAGCAGCAGTTCATCCGGAACGAGTATCACGCGAATCCAATTCAGCGGCTCCCGTTTGTCAACGCATTATTGGTCGAGCAAGTTTTCAGAAGTTCATTGACCGTGCCGACAACCCATTTAAAGAGCTGGGTACAGTTGAGGAGACGCCGAATATGTTTTTTAATAAGGATTTCAGCACCAAACGTGAACAGTTAACAAAACTTCTAAAAAGGTATGACGCCATTCACATTGAGAACTGTTATTTTGCCCGTTGTTTGGAGCTGCAAATTGTTCCTAAGGGCTTAAGATTCTTTAAGTGCCCCAACGGGGTTCAATCTAGTGATGCATTTTTTGGTGAATTAGTGTGTTTCTTTAACGAAGCGGGGCTTCAATTTTTGAAGTTACTTTATGAAAATAATTTGATGAAAAAAGATCTGCTAAGAAAAGAAATTGTGGAGCTAGAGGCCTTCTTTACACAGTCCTTAGGAACTGTTAAGTTTTGTGAATTTTTTGAAACTGTTTCAAAAGAAACGGAACAGTTTTCATTAGACAATACGAACAGAAAGCACCTAAAATTGTTACGAGATGTTGAAGCATATAAAAACAATTCTGCCTATACCAACTTTGGCATCCCTAATAAACCAAATAGACTGGTTAACAGTAAAGGACATGGACATGACAAAACTGACAACGGTTATTACTTTAAAAGTGTGAACCAAACAGGTGGTGACCGTGGGTCTAATAACAACGTCCCAAAAAGGTTGGAATCAACCGGTCGTTTTAAAACTAGTATGAACGATCGGGTTGTAACTAGGACACCATTTAGTAATAACATCCATTTGGATAAAGGGCAGGGTGAACAGAATATTTTGGTTGATGACGAGAATTTTCCACCGTTGGCTTCAACGGAATTTTTGGACAAAAATAACACTGCTTGTCCCGCTACAGCGACAGGGTCAGTACATTCAGCACCTTTGTTAACTTCTGGTACAGCGCCCATTAGAAAGAATCAAGTAGCGACTAAGACTGTTTCAACAAGAAGCCGAACTTTTTTGAGTTCCCAGTCTTCAGGGGACGAGACATAGAGTCTATAAATGAACACTTTAGTATTATAAACCTATCTGATTATGTTTTTGATTCTGATGAACTTGCTGTGCTAAAGTTAGGCTTAAATTTTATCCCTGACAGTAGGGCTAATTATGTGAGAACTGTTGTGGACATTAAAAAATATTCTAGGAAGTTAAATCTGCATTTTTTATTAAATGAGCTTCCTTCCACTCAAAAAACTTTTGTTAAACCTTCTGTTTTTTGTCCTAAGCTGCATCATACTTTAAGGGTTTTTGAGGAAACCTGTATTAAGGATGTGGAAAGTCTATTGTGCCACCAGGTAAATTCTGTTGGAAATTTGTCAAATGAGGAAAGGTTAGCTTTGAATAATTTAAGGAAATTGACTGATAAGCTCCGTTTTATGAAAAGTGACAAGGGCAATAACATAGTAATTATGAAGAAAGAGATGTATGAAAATGGTATGTTTGAACTTCTGAGCAACCATGATGAATATGAAATTATTCCTCTTTATGAGATTAAACGGCGATACCGTTTAATCCAGTCTTTTCTTTATGATGCCCTTATGAGTGGGGAAATTTCTTTGGAATTATATGAATTTTGTGAGATTTACAACCCTAGGATAGGTGTACTTTTTGGGATTCCCAAAGTACACAAGTCTGTAATTAGGCCACCTTTTAGACCAATTGTCTCGGCCCCTTATTCAGCTACTGAGGGAATTTCACTGGTCCTGGATGCTATCCTTGGACCTGTGGTTTCAGTTCAACCTTCTTTTGTTCAGGATTCCTGGCACTTCCTTAGGAGAATTAATCATTTCATTTGCACTCAAGGATATAACCCTGAATTACAGATTATGTTTACTCTGGATGTAATCTCCCTATTTACATGCATACCTCATTTTGAGGGGGTAGAGGCCATCCGGGGTTTTTTGTCTACTGGTTGCCCTAACTTCAGTAATGACATAATTTCTATTTTATGCCGGTTATTGGAGGTCACCCTAGAAAATAATTTTTTTCTATTTGGAAACACGTACTATCGGCAGAAAAGAGGGGTGGCCATGGGCTCTTCAGCAGCACCGGCATTTGCCAATCTGGTTATGGCCTGGTGGGAGAAACAATTTCTACCCACCTTGATGGATAAATTCAAAATTTGTTTTTTCTGTCGTTTTATGGATGATTTGTTTTTTATTATTGAAGGGGATTACACTACTATAGATCAATTTTTTGTAGAAATTAACACATTTTCTGAATATTTGAAATTTACAAAAGGATGTCAGGGACACAGGACAAATTTTTTAGATGTGACCTTAAAATGGGATTATGCAGAAGACAGACTGCATAGTTCTATTTTTCGTAAAAAAACCTTTAATAATGGTTATTTGCACTATAAAAGTGGTCACCCTAAGTTTATTACCAACAACATCCCAAGGGGGCAATACATACGGGCGAGCCGTATGACTTCCAAGGAGTCCGATTTGGAAGTTGAGTTCTCATTTATTTCATCCCTTTTCATCAACAGGGGCTATGCAGCAACCAATTTGGACAGAACCATGAAAGAAGTTTGGTCCAAAAGGGATAGTAAATATTTTCCTTTGTTAAACCTCAAAAATAATGAGGCTGACACTGTTGGCATTATGAAGACTGTAAATGAAAGGGACACCAATTTGATTTGTTCATTGGAAATGAGCTCCGATAACAGGGAGATACAAAACATTATAAGGAGAAATTGGGGCATCATAAAAGGTAATAAGGACATCTTTCAGATTTGGGGGGAGAAGCCAGTTTTTATTTCAAAGAGTGGTTTAAATTTAAGAAGAATTTTTGAGGTCCAGCAGAATAGTGATTTTAATTTAGTTACTCAGAGAAGGGAATGTACCAATGTAACAACTGTAATTTTTGTCGCTTTATTTCCACGGACCCTACATTCTTGTTAGTACCATTAGAAGAACCTTAGAGGTTCCGGGTTTTGTTAATTGTGGAACCAAGGGAGTTGTTTACATCGCCCTGTGCTCCACTTGTGATGCTTTCTACATCGGAATGACCACAAGGGAGTTTAGAATACGTATAAGGGAACATCTTTATAGTATTAAGTCTAAGGATGAAAGGAATGCCTTGTTTAAGCATTCCTTGAACTGTTCATCTTTTTAAAAAATTTTTATTTTCCATACTAGAGGTGGGGCGGAAAGATTTGAGGGAAGGGGATTTTAAGAACTTCCTCCTACAGAGAGAGACCTACTGGCAAATTAAATTAAAGTCGGACAGCCCCCCTGGACTCAATGAGACCATTAATATTAAATGCTATTTGAATCAACGTAGGTTGAATGTAAACAAAGCAGGACATTCTATTTTATCACACTTTCATTAGGTTACCAAGAATGATTTTGACTATTTATGAGTTTTTAAAGTGAATTGTTTTTTTAAAATTGTATTTTTTGTTTTAATTAATTAATTGGTCACATGATTAGTATAGGATATTTAAGATGTCAGTTGATTTGATGTAATTATTCTGATGAAGTTTTTTTACGAAAGCGGCTAATAAAACAGTATACGCTATTTTCTTGTCAGCAGACGTTATTTTCCTATCAGTGGTATTGGTTTTGCAACAGTATTATTTTGCTTCCCCCGGACGTATTTATTTTATTGGTTGGACTTTTTACTTGTGTTTAAGAGGATCAAAGGGCTCAAACAGATGCCATATGCTGACCGGTTAAAGAAACTCCAGCTCTACTCAGTGGCATACCGCCTGTTCAGAGGCGATCTGTGCCTGATGTATAAAGCCATGTCAAACCCGGAATTAATGGGCATACTGCACCTCAGAATATCCAAATCCCATCGAGCTACATGCTCGAGAGACTTGAACCTCAGCACTGAAATAAATAGGACATGCTGGAGGGACAGATTCATAACCCAGAGGCTCCCTTCACTCTGGAATAAAATCCCAGTCCAGGTTAGGCAGAGTCCCTCATTGACTCTCTTCAAGAGGAATCTTGATGAGTGGATGGGACATCGTAGGTTTACCTCAGGTATCACTTCTGTGTCACTGTTAGACAGAGGCACAGTATACTAACCTCGAAAAAGGGCATAGCAAGATAGATTTACAATGGATGGCGACAGCCAAACACATTCTGGCTAGGTTTATAAATGCCCTAGGGCAGATAGCCTAGTATGAACCTATGAACCTATGTACCTTGTTTCCCATTGGCTCTATGTGCTGTTAATCACCATGGTAATCACAATACTATGGTAGCATGTGCAAAGGTCAGTTGTCAGTCACCTCTATGGTACAGTTGTGGAATATGTGGGTCATGTGGCAATGTCACAGCTGCCACATGTACACAGTCAACCCTCTCCCCTCACATGGACGTACAACACATGTATGAGATGGAACCACATAGCCAAACTGGGGACTAAGCACTCTGAACCCAGTACTGGCATAACCTGTCAGGTGGCATGAAATACTACAGTGACTACAATACCAGTCTGATGTAGACCTACACTGACAGCAATACAAGCATGTGAACACACTGGGCCATTTGTGGAGCCTAAGAATAGCATCATGCCTGAGTGGCAGACACCTCTGCAGCTGACATACAGGCATACGTTATGCCAGAACACATCACGCATAACACATAGCACACAAATCCTGTGTGTCAAACAGTTACAGCCTGTACGGCTAGACAACACACTTGCTACAGTTGTGTTAGGTACCTTTATTGTCCGGTACAGTGAGGTCACCACATAACACAAGCATACAGGTCAGTCAGAGGCATGGACACATATGACTCAGTCGTTGTCCATGCCACTATGGCTGACCTGTGATGTACCTCCCTGGACTACATGATAGGGAACATGGAAGGGCTCTCTGGGCATGTGGCACAGGCTGGTATGACCCTGACCTTGGTTGGCATCATACCCTCACCAGGAATGCTGACGTATTACTGAATGCTGATGAATTTCTGTAGATACAACACCCTAGCTGAAAGGTTCCTAGCATGTAGTCACTGCATTGCTATGGAACAACTTGTTACCACTCCCACAACAGGTGAAAACATGCAGCACCTGTTCCTCAACAACATGTAGACTATATGCCCCAGACCAGATGTGTATCCCTCGCTGCTAGGTTGATACCATCTACATATCACACTGTATATACACATACTACATGCAGCACCCACACAGAAGACCACAGTCATAATGTTATCCAGTGTAAATACCATGTATTCACATGTGGCAGGCGTCAGACATGGTAACTATTGAAGGTCACAGGTACATATGTGTATTTGGCACACACATACATCATCTGTGTCCATTGCCATTACTGGTTTAATCGATGTCATACCTTATTGTGAACAACAACCCACACACATGGGCATTCTGTGTGACAAAAACACATGTGGCATGTCTGGAATCCAATGCCATAACTAACTGTGCAATGACAGTAGTGAGAGACGCAGTAGCAGAGCATACTATTTGCATTACTGGGAGATTTGCCCTCTTCCACTGTACTTGTAGGGTGCTGACATCATCTCTGTGTAGAGATTGGAATATGCAGCAGCTGGTGTGTTGTACTGGTTGGCAAAAGGGTCAGTTCTCACACATGTAATTGCACACACACTACTTTCACCTTTGCCCACACACACTTGCAGGATTCAAACCCCTACCTAACTATGTTATAACACTCGAGATGGACGCATTAGCAGAGTGTGCTATTCGCATTACTGGGAGGCTTTTCTTCTTCTCCTGCTGTACTTATAGGGTGCTGACATCATCAGTGTTTAGAAAGGGGAATGTGCATCCTGTAGTGTGTTCTCCTAGTTGCCAAAAGGGATATTTGTTTCATACAGACTTGCACACACACTAACCCCCTCTACACACACTGAGCATTTGCAGGATTCAAACCCCTACTTAACTATGTTATGACACTTGAGATGGGCACATTAGCAGAGCACACTATTTCGATTACTGGGAGGTTTCCCTTCTCCTGCTGTACTTATAGGGTGCTGACATCATCAGTGTTTAGAAAGGGGAATGTGCATCCTGCAGTGTGTTCTCTTAGTTGCCAAGAGGGATATTTCTTTCATACAGACTTGCACACACATGAACCCTCTCCACACACACTGAGTATTTGCAGGATTCAAACCCCTACTTAACTATGTTATGACACTCGAGACCGACGAATTAGCGGAGCATGTTATTTGCATTACTGGGAGGTTTCCCTTCTCCTGCTGTACTTATAGGGTGCTGACATCATCAGTGTTTAGAAAGGGGAATGTGCATCCTGTAGTGTGTTCTCCTAGTTGCCAAAAGGGACATTTCTTTCATACAGACTTGCGCACACACTAACCCCCTCCACACACACTGAGCATTTGCAGGATTCAAACCCCTAATTAACTATGTTATGACACTCGAGACAGATGCATTAGCAGAGCACGCTATTTGCATTACTGGGAGATTTCCCTTCTCCTGCTGTACTTATAGGGTGCTGACATCATCAGTGTTTAGAAAGGGGAATGTGCATCCTGTAGTGTGTTCTCCTAGTTGCCAAAAGGGATATTTGTTTCATACAGACTTGTGCACACACTAACCCCTTCCACACACACTGAACATTTGCAGGATTCAAACCCCTACCTAACTATGTTATGACACTCAAGACGGACGCATTAGCGGAGTGCGCTATTCACATTACTGGGAGGTTTCCCTTCTCCTGCTGTACTTATAGGGTGCTGACATCATCAGTGTTTAGAAAGGGGAATGTGCATCCTGTAGTGTGTTCTCCTAGTTGCCAAAAGGGATATTTCTTTCATACAGACTTCACAGAAGTAACTAACAGGACACACCACGAGAGCACTGGTTCCTTCACAAATATCCTTTATTCCAAACGATAACTTACACAAGGAATGGCGCTGCACGCTTCTTCAGATACAAATTAAATTATCAGCCTACTTCTTTATATATCAGTGCTTTCAATTATTATTAAACAATTAAACAATTTTGTCAATTCAACCATTAATAAGTAAATTGGTAACAAGGCTTGTAACTTTTTAGAGAGTTTCTTCATTTCATGCATGCCCCAGTTAATATCATTCAGCCATGCCCCATTTCATGCTATTACTTATTAATAAAATAAATAGTTCATCCACACAAAAGTATATAATCGTCTTATAAAGACACATTCTGATACTAACTGTGTCAAAACATTAGCAAGACATCCCTAACAATGTGGCTAGGCACTACATCTAGCTGCTCATGTATAAAAACGATTGTTGAATATTTAACCAAAACTACTACTTATACATAGAAGGTGTATAAAAGCATAACATGTGTTAATAGAAACTTCCTTCAAAATCTAGTAGATAGAGCTATGCTCATAAACACTATCTGCATGTGTATAAAATAATGTAAAAACATGAATATTTCCTAAGCAATATATATATATTAACAAACAAATAATAAAACAAATAATAAAACCCATGAATGGGTTTCATTGGGTTTTATTATTTGTTTTATTATTTGTTTGTTAATATATATATATTGCTTAGGAAATATTCATGTTTTTACATTATTTTATACACATGACATACTTACATGCACGAATAGTGTTTATGAGCATAGCTCTATCTTACGTGTAGATTTTGAAGGAAGTTTCTATTCGACACATGTTATGCTTTTTATACACCTTCTATGTATAAGTAGTAGTTTTTGGTTAAATATTCAACAATCGTTTTAATACATGAGCAGCTAGATGTGACACTAGTGCCTAGCCACTAAAGCACACATTGTTAGGGATGTCTTTGCTAATGTTTTGACACAGTTAATATCAGAATGTGTCTTTATAAGACGATTATATCTACTCTGTGTGGATGAACTATTTATATTTTTATTAATAAGTAATAAAGTAGCATGAATGATATTTAGTAACTGGGGCATGAGCTGAATGCGTAGCGTTGAACTCTTAAAAAAGTTACAAGCCTTGTTACCAATTTACTTATTAATGGTTGAATTGACAAAATTGTTTAATTGTTTAATAATAATTGAAAGCACTGATAGGTATAAAAAGAAGTAGGCTAGATAATTTAATTTGTATCTGAAGAAGCGTGCAAGAAGCACGCGAAAGCGCTCATTCTTGTGTAAATTATCGTTTGGAATAAAGGATATTTGTGAAGGAACCAGTGCTCTCGTGGTGTGTCCTGTTAGTTACTTCTGTGATTTTGGCGTTGCTGTTTGCTACAGGATACTTTAGGAGGATAGCGGCAATTGCGTTTTACTTTCATACAGACTTGTAAACACACTAACCCCCTCCCCATTCACTGAGCATTTGCAGGATTCAAACCCCTACCTACGTTATGACACTCGAGACGGACGCATTAGCAGAGTGCAGTATTCGCATTACTGGGAGGTTCCCCTTCTCCTGCTTTACTTATAGGGTGCTGACATCATCAGTGTTTAGAAAGGGGAATGTGCATCCTGTAGTGTGTTTTCCCAGTTGCCAAAAGGGACATTTCCCTCACACAGACTTGCACACACACTAACCCCACTCTCCCACACACTGAGCATTTGCAGGATTCAAACCCCTACCTAACTATATTATGACACTTGAGGGCGACGCATCAGCGGAGCGCACTATCCGAATTACTGGGCATCTGTTCTGCACCTGCAGTATTTATACGGTACTGACATCATTATTTCTACAGAGGTATGTACATCTGGTACTACCTGTCAGGTGGGGGATAGCATATATATGCATTTGCAGCCACCTACGTCAGGGTCAGATATGCACATCGCACTGGCAGGTTATGTTTTATACCATGCTTCATGACCACAGGACCTGTAACACACAACACAACCAGTCCTGACCACCCCTCCCACATCCAGGACACACACTTTGCTTCCCTGGGAACAGTGCCAAGATATGCAGGTGTTCACATACACCATTCCAGTTGTTAACGTCAGGTACAGGCATATTGTGTGTGGGAACTACTCAGGCCTCTACAACATTACCCTACAGCCACTACAATTTGTGAGTCCATATGCTATGGCAGAACCACTCACCACAGCCACAAGGGGGAATACATATTGCACCTGACCCTCTACAACATGGGTACTCACTGTTCCACACCAGAGGTAGACCACCATTGTTGATATCTGACTATACCCACCTTTCCCTGGCCATCCATATCCCATCCCCACCCCCAGGCAAGGTTGTCACTGCAAACAAACTGTATTTATCAAAAGCAGACTTTACACTTGTGAAGACTGGGGTTGAAGACTTCAAAGGACCCATGCTGGGGGAGTATACAGGCCACTCTGCATAATCCTTGACAAATGCATTCTATGAGCATGTGGAAGGTTTGCATTGATCATGCTATCCCAAATATATATTCATGACTGCTCCACAACAGGACACCTGTCAGATGTACACCAGCCATATATGAGCTGTCCAACAGACAGAGTGAGCTAATACATTGCAGAGCAGTAGCCCACAGAGGGAGGACATCTCTGAACAGTATCGGCACGACACTTCAATCCCTCATAATCGTCACGACACAGTGTTGACAGTGAAATTGTCCAGACAATGCAGATAAGGCTCCCCTCAGTCTGTTATTGACGCCCACTTACTGTTAGAGGTCCTCAGCAACCCTCTTCCAGCACACACCAACAACATGGCTGTGGCTTAGCAAATTCAAACCCTGGGATCTCCACTGTGTCCCTGCTTGACAGAGGCACAGAACACTAGCCTCACACGGTGCCTCATGTGACCTACTTTACAGTGGCACAGTAGCCTACTGTACTGGGGAGGCAGACGCCAAGCATACTCTGGCTAAGCTGTCATTCCGTAGGGCAAACAGCCTAGTGTTGACCTCTACACCCATATGTTTAATTGTCAGATGCACATTATTTGTTGCTGATAGACTGTTTGCAGGTCTTTATTGCCATAGCATTCCCTGTTTGTATGAGCAACTTGTGTATCTGTGGAAGATGTTTGCATATGGGAGGGATCCACTATATCACGTATGTCTCTGTAGTCATTTAACTGTGTGCACTGGGCAGATTGCTGTAATGTGGTTGATTCATGGAATAACACGTAGAAATACCAGATATGTGTGGCCAACTGCTAAACTGAGATTTGACCAAAGTGTGTGAGCATGCCCAGTTCAGCCTTCCCATGGCATGTTGTCTGACATATGTCTCATTTATCTAAGTGTGTGAGCATGCCCAGTGTGAGCTTTCCATATGTTGAACTCCGCAGCCCACCACATTTGTGGATGAGTGTGAACTTCAACAAATATCTCCCGTTTATGGTTGTGTGTTGTGTCATGTTATGTAGTTACTGTCCAACTGCTTTGTGTGTGAACACAACAGGGATTATACTGTGCCTGCAGGGTTTGCATGGGATACTTTGCATACAGTTGGCAACATCCTTTCATACTGACCTAACACTGTAGTACCGTATAGTGTACTGGTTCAGTACTTTCACTGTGGTGGACAGTATCCTGGGCTTTAGTTCTATCACTGCTTTACAGTTCCATAGTGAGCACAACAGCCTGGTTAGGGGCCAGTTGTGCACATCTGACCATGTTGCATTATGTTCAGATATGAACTACTTAAACCAGGCTTGTCCAACATTGGTAGTGTATTCCACAACATAGGTGTACATTTGCAAACACTAACGATGTGCCTTAGGCCATTTCTAATGCTAGTCAGAGAGTGTGTTTGTCCTTCGACACACATTGTAAGTGGAGTTTGCCATGACATATGTCATGGTTAGTATACTGTGCCTCCGTCTACCTGTGACAGAACAGTGATACCCAGGGTAAACCTACCATCTCCCATCCACTCATAAAGATTCCTCTTGAGGAGATCAATGAGTGACTCTATGGATAGCCTGTACTGGGAGTTTACTCAGGGGTGGGGGTGGCTTCTGTGTTATGGATCATGCAGTACAGCTTGTCCTATGTATGTCAGTGCTAGGATTCAGGTCTCTCATGTGCATAGGTCACTGCCATTCAGATTGTACAAGGTGAAGCATGTTTATTGATTCCAGCTTGGACATGGCTTTATACATCAGGCACAGCTTGCCTATGGGTGGGCAGTATGGCAGTGTGTGTAGCTGCAGTTTGTTTAATCAGGCAATACATGGCATCTGTTCAAGCTCTTTGGTACTCCTGGTGAGGTACTGTTGGGGACTTTACAGTTGATGGAGGTATCTGCTGAGGTACATCCCACAGGGGCTATTGTAGTCAATTGTAACGCTGATGAAGGATGACTGCAGAGCCACAATGACCTCCCCTTATCTAGATCTGACAACCTTCATGATTAGGTGGGTATATGGTATGTTTCTGTAAACACTACAGCCACATGTTTGTCCAATGCAGGATATCTATCACCTTGTGTCCCCAGGTCTCTCATTACATGTTAAGTATGTAATGGGTTAACACCTATGTGGTAATTAGTGGGCACTTACTGTATATCCACGGGGGTTGACTATACACTTTTCTGCAATTAGCTTGCTGACATGGCTATGGCACCAGTTGTGTGTTCCTATGTGGCCCTTTTGTGGGATGCTTGTGTCAGCTGGTGGGTCAGATATGGTGGGCAGTTTGTAGTCCTCTGCAAACATGTTCAGACAAAGTCCTTCCATGTTGGCCTGTACCTATGGGACATATATACCAAACGAGGGAGGTCCCAGGACCAAGCCTTGTGGGATGCCAGTTATATCTGGTTTGTAGTCTGACATGGCTGCAGCATGTCTGACCATGTCAGTTCTTTCCTTGGTCTGGTTTGCAACCCCTACATAGGGGTTTATATTTAAGCTGGTGAGCATATCTATAATGAACACATAGGGTATTGTATGGAAGCCTTTGCAAGGTCCAGCTACGCTGTGTGGACCACATTGCCATCATCAATAACCTTAATGACTGTTTCAAATGAGTCAAACATGTTTAGGGGCAGGATCTGCACTTAAGAAAGCCACACTGAGTAGGGTCCGGTGTCAGTAGGTCCCCAGTATCTTTATGTCTGCGGTACATGCTGATCCTTTCCATAGCTGTGCAGACCAAGCTTCTCAGGATTCTGGGGTGGTCATTTTCAGTATCCATTCAGGCAACACCTTTGTTGAGAATGACCACTGTTGTTGTACACTGCTCCTTGGGTGCATATCCTGTGGTAAGGCTGACACTGAGCAGTAGTGTGATTTGGCATTCCATTATTCTTGGAGTCCATGTTGGACTCAGCCCAGGACACCATCTCATACCATTGCTGCTGTGTGTTTTGCTTTGTAGATGCTGGCTGTTACCTCAGCATCTGCAATGTCAGGGGGCCAGCAGTCTGCTGGGATAGATATTTTGCATTCTGGGGTTGCACTGCACCTGTCAGGATGTATGTTGGCAATATGTGTGTGTGTTTGGTATGTTGTTTGTAATATTTGTGTGATTCAGAGCATATCTGTGAATTCCCAACATGGTTCCTACCATCAGTTGAGGAAGCCTTGGGATTATCCTTAGTGTCCTGTACAATTTGTATCTTCATAGGTTCATAGGTTCATAGGTTCATACTAGGCTATCCACCCTAGGGCATTTGTAAGCCTAGCCAGAGTGTGTGTGGCTTTCGCCACCCCTTGCTATGTGAATATTATGGCCATTTATGATTTGCTTTGCTGTGCCTCTGTCTGGACATGACACAGTGAAGACCCCCAGTGTAAATCTATGATCATCCATCCACTTGGCAAGATTCCTGTTGAAGAGTGTCAGTGAGGGGCTCTGCCTAACATGGAGTGGGATTCTGTTCCAGGGTGTGGGGAGCCTCTGGGTTATGTATCTGTCCCTCCATCACATCCTATTTCATTATGTGTTGAGGTTGACATCTCTCACTCTCACAGCTCCGATAGCTTTGAGTTTTCTGGGGTGAAGCATGTCCATTACTCCTGTGTTGGACATGGCCTTGTACAACAGACATACAATGCCTCTGTGTAGGCGGTATGTGACTGCATTCAGCTGGGGTGTCTACAGCCAGGCAGCATATGACATATATTTGAGACCCTTTATCCACTTGGTGAGGTACCTTTGAGGTCTTTCTAACTGCTGCAGGTGTCAGGTAAGGTACATCCCAAATGAGGCATTGTACTAGATTATGGGTCTGATAAGAGAACAGTATAGGGGCACAATGACCTCTGTTGACGTAGATGTGAATCCTTTTATGATACGGTGTCCAATATAGACAGTCTTCCTAGCCACATTGGCAATGTGAGTGTCACATAACAGGTTGCTGTCCACTTGTGTCCCTAGGTCCCTGATTACTCCTTCTATACATAATGGTTTACCACCTATGTGGTAATTTGTGAGTACCTTATTTGGTATTTGGTGGGACATTCATACTGTCCAGTGTCTTCAGGACAGCTGGGTGGGGTTCCTGTGTGTGAGAGCATGGTCTGTAGCATGCTACAGACTGTACGGTAGTCTTGCCTACGGTTAGTTGCACATGGGTGGACTCCAATGCCTTGTACATTGTCAGTTACCTGGGCGTATGGGTGTCTGTGCTGAATATGGATACTCACCCTCCTTTTATGTTTTGTTCCAGGTTTTGGGGCCATAACGCATGATATGTGGTATAACCTGGTAGTGCTGGTGTGCTGTCAGGAGGCTTGCAGCAGGTTTCTGTCACTGCACAGACATCGATGTTCTCCATACTGGGGAGGGCCTCGGGAGCATGCATACTGAGGTTTACACATCTGGCATTTGTCAGCATTACCCTTATGTTTCTTTCCACTTATGTTTTCTAGGGTGGTGGGTTAGTCTTTTCAGCCTTGCCTACGAAAGGCTCTATGGAGGTGGCAAAAGCCTTATCCAATATCCAGACGCCCAGGGGTAACAGGTGCAAGCCATCCCTGGAACAGCTGCGTGGCTTGTCAAGCATGACATCCCAAGCAAACAGACATTGGATCCCCTTGGAATGACACCAGTAATTGTGCCACTTGTTATAACTGATCATTCTGTGTTTGTACTGTGGCATCATTTTTGGTGAGGGTAGGATGCTGCGAACGGTCAATGTCATACTGGCCTGGACTACATAATCGGAGAGCTCATCTATGTCTCTTTTCATGTAGTCCAGGGAGGTACATCTCAGGTCATTCACACCAGCATGGACTATGTCTGCATCATATTTCTACTTGCTTTGGGGTGACCTGCATACTTGTGTTATGTGGTGTATTGTAGCAGCCTACAGGCAGCTTACTGTACCCTTTCCCTTGTTCAGTCTGGTGTGCGGGACAGCAGCATGTCTCACTATGGAGTCACCTATTACAACTGTATCAGGCATGTTGTTTCTCCTTCTGGCCTGTGACTGTTTAGCACACCAGCTTTGTGTACTATGTGTTGCATGTGCTACGTTTGGAGGTTGTTTGATTGGGTGTCTGCTTTGGAGGCCTCTGTTGGTGTGGTGTGATTGTAATTCGGGCCTCCGGGAATGTTTTTCTGTGTTTATGTCTTTGGTTTGCAGTTGTCATAGGTCTATGTGGGACTGGGTTTGTAGTGTGTGTGGTTACCTTCTCCTCCTGACTAGTTTTGGGAGTACTGAGTTGAGGGAGCTCAGCCTCCAGTTTGGATAAATGGTTGTATCTCTCACATATATTTGTATTTCTTGGGGGGAGTTGAGGGTTGTCTGTGTACTTGGGGCAGGTGTAACATTGCCTCAAGATTCACAGATTCAACTTGTTGTAGCTGGCCTTAGTGGATTGTATGTGTGGACATATTTTATTGCCATACTACTGATCAGTGATTACTTCTTTTTTTATGTTTGCTCTATCATGTAGTAGCGTCCTCATTCTCTTGCATGGTTTGGTAATGGCTGGAGTCCACCATGCCAGATGCCTGTGTGTATGGCATTGTGTCTTGTTTTAATTTAGGATTGCATAATCCAAGCATTCCTGGCAGTGTTCATGGAATGCCTGTATAACAGGTTCTGAGGTGTGGCCCATATTTTGCACCTGCACAGGGCCTTTAATGTATTCCACATCAGTTTGGAGGAGTGCAACGTTTGTTTTACACATGTTTTTCACTGTGGATTTTCTGGCCAGGGACTGTGGTCAGGATGTGTATATCCAGTGTGATTACTCTATGGTCTGGTCTTACCAGTGAGCAATACACTTTTCATCTTGCCATCCAGTACCCATGTTGCTGATTATCACATCCAGTATGCTTACCCCTCTTGTGGGAGTGGTACGTTGTTCCTGGGCATTTTGGTTTATGGATTCTATGAACTTTTGTCCTACAGTGTTGGCGCTAGTATAATGCTCCCAGTCTATGTCTGGGTATTTTCAGTCACCCAATATAATGTGGTTTGGAGGACTTGATATATTCATGTATTCCAACATAGGCCAGGTGCAGTTCCTGGTGTTGTGATGGTAGTCTGTAGCAGGCTATGAACTGGGAGGCAGTTTTAGCCACTGTTACTTGACCATGGCTAGTCCATGCTGCTTCTTGTTGTGGTACCAACATGGGGGTGTGGTTATCCTTGACAATTATTGCTGGTCACCCTCCTTTTGTAGCTTGTTCCATGTTTTGAGGCTGTACAGCACAGTATGAGGTGTAACCTGGTAGTGTTAGGGTGCTGTTGTGAGCCTTGACACAGTTTTCTGTTACAGCACAGATATCAACATTCTCCATACTGGGTGAGTTTAGACTGCATGCATTTTGCTGTTTAGACTTCTGGCATTGGGTAGCATTACATCTAGGTTCTTATCCCTTCTGATACCTATGGAGGTAGGTTTGTGTTTTGAGCCTTATCTATTCAGGGCACTCTGTGGGTAACAACAGCCTTTGCCAGTATCCATGCGGCCTGCACTGATAGGTGCACGCCAGTCCTAGCAGGTGGAGCATCATGTCATGCTCAGCATGTCATCCCAGGCTGGCACACATTGGATCCCCTTTGACTAACTGCAATACTTAAGCCAGTTATTGCAATTGATCATCTCATTGTCATATTGTGGCATGATGCTTGGTGAGGGTAGGATGTTAGTCACAGTCCTCAGGTGTGCATATAGTACATGGTGTTACATTACTTAACACATGGCATTCATGCCTCAGGTGGTGTTGCAGGGCTGCCTCTGTCGGATGCACATATTACACTCCCTGTACATGTTTGTGAGCAGGTCATGTCATTTTAGGCATCCCTGTTATTATTTGAGTGAGTCAGAGGGGGTATCATTCCCAGGGTTCCTACTGAGCCAGTGTATGTGCTATGCGTTGCCTCTTTGCCAAGGCCAGGGCATACTGGGCACGCCTCCTTCTGCCTACTGGGGCAGGCTCAGGTTGTTCCTCCTCTGAGTCACGCTCTGCCTGTGATAGCCTTGGCAATGGTGGGGAGCTGTTTGGCCCAGCCCTATGCTGGTCCTGCTGCAGCTGTTTTTGCAAGATCATATTATGTAGAATAGCACATACCATGACAATTTGGGTACATGTAGTTGGTGTGTACTGCAAGGCTCCACCAGATGTGTCCAGACACCGGAACCGTGACTTGAGCAGCCCAAACATATGCTCTATTACATTACGTGTTTTTGCGTGTGCCTCATTATGGCGTTCCTGTTCAGGTGTGTGTGCGTTTCTGATGGGTGTCATCAGCCACGGTTCCAGTGCATAACCTGCATCCCCCACTAGGTGTCCGTGTGGGATGTCCCCATTGGCAAATGTCTGGTACAGCTGCGTCAAATGCCAGATGTGGGAATCATGGTAGCTCCCAGGGCAGCCAGCACACACATTCATTATTATGCCCTGGGCATCACACACGACCTGGCAGTTGATGGAGGGGAAGCCCTTGCGGTTAATGTAGGCCCTACCCTGATCACCGGCTGGTGCTTTGATGCATATGTGCATGCAGTCTATTGCACCCACTACCTCAGGGTATTCCGCTATTTGCTGGAAGAAATGCATATTGCTGGCCAATACCTCACGGGCACTGGGGAAATATACATGATCACCGACATGTGCTGACATGGCATCCAGGAACTGGTGCAGTACCCTGGAGGCTGATGCCTGTGATAGTGATATCCCCATCATATCACCAGTTGGTCTCTGGAAGGTACCTGTTGCTAGTATTCTTAGGCCAACACATACCTTGGTTTCCACTAGGATGGGTTCCCTTCTGTTGGTTCTGTGTGTGAGGCGTGGCCTGCACAGCTCAACTATTTGCTGCAGGAGGTCTCTGTCCACTTTATAGTGCTCTACTATCTCCAGCTCATATAACCCATGGTAGGTGACCCTGGGCCTGTACACTCTTCTCTGTCTCCTCACTGTGGGTTGTCTGGCACCATCTGCATTGTCACCACCCTCAGCAAGTCACCTATGTCTCATTATGTCAGCTATGGCAGCCCCTAACATTTCTGCTCTGAGTTCAGCTTTTTCAGTTTTCACTTGTAATAGCTTACTCCTGTCTTGCAGTGTCTCTTGAGAGAAACATCCTGCACTGCTGTTTGCAGAGTTTTAAGTGCTGGGCTGTGCTACTATTCTGCCTGTGTAATTGCCTGCTTCTAATTGTTTTCACCTGCTAGCTCCAGCAGTATTCCCTGGTAGCTTCCTACTAATTGTGTTGCTTCCTTTTTCCTTTCTGTTTCCTCAGGGGGGAGCAGCGTGCATACCAGCAGAAACATGCTCAGTGGCTTACACGCGCGCTCACGTGCTTACACGGTTCACAATCGTGTTATTCGGGTTAAAACGCGTGCACACCCGTGCAAACAGTGTTACAAGTCTGCCAACAGGCTCCAACATGCTCAGTCTGCCCTACACGTGTGCACACCAGCGCAAACAGTGTTAAACATCTGCCAACATGCTCCAACCTGCTCAGTCTGCCTTACACGCGCGCATACTGTCCTACTCGCGCTTCATGGCGCGCACACGTGCGCATGCACGCCCAGCAAGAAACTTTGGTGTAGACAACAGTGTACACCTTCTATTTCTTGACTTTCCCATGCTTATGTTGTGGCACTCCTCTTTCCATGATATGTGTCTGACATCTGTCATGTAACACTGAACTCCAATGAACTGCATTTCTTTCGGCCATTCCCCCCTGTGATGTCACCTATCTCCTACTCCGTTCCTCCCCCTTATGTAACTCTTACACTACTCAGAATGTGCTCATTTGCTATGTGACAGTGGAATTCAGTATCCTAACACTCATTTGCATCAGATTGCCTACTAATGCTTAGTTACATGTCTTAGACTCAGCTTCCCCCCTTAGCAGCCACTAAATGGTGGCCATGTTGTTTTTGGTCTGCTGGTCCCTGCATTGTAAATCCATGTATTGCATAAAACCCACATTTGTGGGTTTATAACCTTTATTTTTATGTTTTATACAGCGCACCTTGTTTGCGCGGGGTTGCGCTGGGTTTAAACATCGGCGATCGCCGAAAAAAAAATTTATTTATTTCTCATATTTGCATCAGGGTACCTTGCCAATGGCCACATATTTGGCCATTGGCATGCTGCCTGACACATATGCACCCTTTATTTGGAGCTGACATGGCTCCATTGTGTTTTTTGCAGAAACGTACTCAGTTGTCAACTGAGTACATTTCTGCAACTAAAACGACTCTTACACGGGCTGCTTTGGGCTTCCTGGATCGCTAATCTACCTCATTTGCATGCTATTCGGCTGCAAGTGAGGTGATTAGCATATCCATGCCCACTCCGTGTAAGAGACATTTTAGCTGGTCCCTTACACGGACTTTAGGGCTGTTCCTGGATCGCGAAGGCTGCATGGAGTCTTACACTACTCTTAGACTCCGTGCAAGCCTTCGTGAATCCTGCCCTACATCTTACATGTTTGTGAAATGGAAGTCAGTCAAATGAGTTTTAGGTCAAATTAAATTTAGGGCAGTTGGGTGTCATTCAAATGGTTGTCAGCCAAATGAAATTTAGGTTAAGTGAAGTAGACCCAAATATATATATATATATATATATATATATATATATATATATATATATATATATATTAATACATCGCTGCTGAAAACAAAATGACAATCAGCACAAGGAGGCAAACTGACCACTGAGGTTCAGCCTGAAATACCTCCACAGGTGGCTGTGTTGGCACACCACAGGCAGCACAGACACCCAGCACATCTGGGTCACAACCTGTCAGCACTGCCTCCACAACTGCTGCCCTACCTGCTCCACCAATGTCAGCTAGTTATGACCCAAAGAATTGATACCCTCTAGAAGCAGTAGTAGAGGAGGTGGTGATTTTGTCACCCATCATAACCTGTCACGGCTAGTGGAGGGCATTATGGAGAGGGGAGTCGGTGCCCAAATCAGCAGAGTTGAAAAGGTCATGTGTCATATTTCCAAAATGATGCCAAATCCAGCACTGACCAAGGCAACTGACACAGGAGACAGTGATTAGCATAATGGTCCAGTGATAACAATTCTGGGATGAGGACTAGATTCCCACTGTTCTCAAGCAGGATGTGGATGCATTCTGATGTCCTCTTACCTATCCCTAATCACAGTTTCACCCAACCCTATGTGTCTAGCACCATCCCTGTCTTGTATTTCCTGTATGTTTATGCTTGTTATCTAACCTACCATACCTACCTGACCCTCTCATTCCTAATCACCTTCCCCAATATTCATCTCTCTCCAACAAAATGGGCACCTGTCCCACAAAAACAAAATTACACCCAATACATAGCTCTCTACCTTGCCTGTGCATTATCTTGAAACACTTGGGTTGGTCCAATTGGCTATACAACATTATTCTGTTGTTCTTACCCATCCCTGATGTGGTTACTCCCCAAAGTCATGAAATTGTGTGCTCAATTGTTTGTTCATTTATATTGTGAAAAAGTAGGTATCTATGGTGCTCTCTCACAACCCTCCTGCAAATTTCTGCATTCTTTCCCCATGTCCTATCCTCTGCTTGCCACCACCATTTTCACCACTCTCCTATCAACCCCTTTTTTCATGTTTATTCTGGTAAAAAAATAAAATCACACACAAAACACATGGCCAGAAATGGCCCATGCAAACACCTTCACTTTTTGTCCTCAGTATTTGCATGGAGGTTGGCATTACCCACAGATACTGAGTAATGGTGAATCTCTTTTGACTTCCTATGGCAATAGCTGAAGATTTTAATTTCAGCCACAGTAGTCTGGCTACTTTCATGCAAATGTGCTTAAATCTGCTACACTATGGGAATACAGAGTAAAGGTAAACTAAAGGCACCACTGTGAAACAGTTACTGTAACCATTCTTAGCGCGCTGGATGTAATGAACTAGAAGTTTCTATAGGGAGTGTTGAGATAATTATCCTTTTTATAGACTGATATTTTTGCATTCTGTCATGGGTTCAATTACAGATGTATGTCAAATTCTTATTTCATGATATTTTATATTCCTATCATATGTTTAACTGCAAACATCTATATTTCTCTCCAGTTACAACATTTTTCTTAGCATACCATTTGAATAGTGCAGCAAGAAAGCATTTGCAAAAACATTCCTTCTCCAACAGGGATACTCAGTAAACCACCACTATCCTGCTTGTTTCTATTCTATTGCTTCTTGCTTGCTTGCTTCATATAGCAAGCACTTTATTGTACAGAGCATGATATATTAATCATGAAGAAAAATATAAGAGTAACATAGTATAAAGATGGTCCTAAACAAAACTCTTTCTATTTTTTCACTCTATCTCTCCTTTTCTCTGCTTACCCTTTTTGCTTCAGTAAATTGTCGCTGTCCTTTCAATCGGGTGATTTAAAGTGTGTGAAGTAGGAGCTCCTTTGTGGCATGAAAATATATTGCTCAGATCTATAGACTGATTTTTGCTTACTTTCGAAGATTCATAGGCAGGTACATGGCTAGCTGCCCTTCTAGGCCATTTTAAGCCTAGCCAATTTCCTTTCAAAGGGGAGAATTGAACACTGTACCTTGTGACTGCGAGGTAAACATTTTAACCATTATACGAATCCCCTACACAAAAAACACTCTCCAAAAGAGTACCAAGATTTGGATCAGAGGCCTTTTGATCTGCAGTCAAATGCTTTACCACTGAGCTATATCCTACTTCACTTCAAGGGTTCTAATCCAGGCATTAGCAAACTGTTACTGATTGCTTCTAGTACACTATTATATGTAGCTGTTGCCTACATATTGTTTTGAGACCCCATTATCCTGCTTCTGTCAAAATCTACTTGGTCTCTGCCTCCCTCTCCCTCTGTCCATGTATCTCCTCCCTTCTGTGTCATCAGTCTTTCTCATCTGCATTTGGAGATCTGGTGATGAGAAGCATCTGCAACTTAGAGGAAATGAAAATGCAAAGCTTCTGGCAGAATCACATGAGTTTTTGCCTTCAGCCGTATTACTTTGTTGCCCTTCATGCTACTGTGTTTTGCATTACTGTGCTATGAACACTCAGACCAATCTTCCCCTGAACAGGCTGAAGAGTTGAATGTACAATATGTATGATGTTCCTGCAAAGATTGTTAAGAAGCATGCTGCCCAAATATTCCTGTCTTTGTGACAAATGTGTAAATCATGAGACATAACACCTTAACACATCTCTGTTCTGTATCAGCAGCACAAGTGAGCTTGCCAGCAATGCATTTCAGGGAGATGGTATAAAAATAAATTACTACAACAAGGAATTATGTGAGTAGGCTGCACCGTTTCTGTGTGCATTACTGCAATTTTGAAAATAAGCTATCTGCATTTCACAGTGATGTTCATTGAATTCATTCAGTTTGTTAATGTATATCTACAATGCAATGGTTACACTTACAACTGTATTGCAATGACATGCAACCTTTTCACACTTAATTCATCATTGTTATTCACAAGTACACTGTCATATTTATGAAGTGTCTGTTTCTATTGTCAATGCACACTGTGCAAGCATGAGCCAGGACAACTGACAGCGACACAATAAATGGTTGCAGTCATCACAGGATAAACTGGCGTGAATGCTTGCTTGACAATCCACTGTTTTACAGTTGTGACTGTCATTGATATCCCATATTTTGAAAGAGGTAAAAGTCCCTCTCAGTAATGCAATGTACATGAATTACAGTATGCAAATCTTAGCAGAGAATTCTGTCATTGCATGTTACAGCGGCCTGCTCAGACACATACGTTAGTTCCAAAATGTGTGATACACAGTCATTGATGTTCCAAAAGGTGAAGTTTTACTACCTAAAATATGTATTTTCAGATCTTTAAAGTCAAACTTCTCCTGTGGTGCTTGTGATTCATACTATGTTCTCAAAGTGGTGAACTTGCATGTGTGCGTGTGTGGTTCTAGTGACAGGTAAGTAAAGCCTCACCAACAGATGTGCTGTGTCCGCTTTCACTCAGGAGAAGAATTTAACTTCAGACACAGCTCCGTCTTCTCTGCACTTTATCCCACTTTTAACACAACAAATATCCTCTCTGAAATACAGTGATGAGGTCAAATTGTCAAAAGTGCACTTTGTCCTCTTAAAAGTCAGACTTCTGCAGTGCTTGTGGCTAACACTGTGTACTGTAAATTGTGTAGCTAAATAAGTAGGAGGTTTAAATATCACGGGGAGAATTTGTTTGTGTGGCTACAAGGTCAAGTATGTATAGCTTCCTCAACAGATGTGCTGCACATAACACAACAGCTGTAGGGCTGATTTATCCTTGTTTATACATGAAAAAGTTGAGAATACAGCACTATTGTCAGTTATCACACATACATTACCTTTATACAGATGTCATCATCAATAACTGTGGTCTATGCGAATAGCCCCTAATGTATCCACTGCTCTTGCTATCTATTATCACAACTCAGCATGTCATCAACATTCATATCACATTTACTCCCCTTTGTTACAATTCTGCATTGTGTCCATCTCACAGCTATTGTTAGCATGTCTATTTTTAGCTATGTACATGGGTCAAGAATTAATGAAAAGTATTAATTATTATCACATCAATATGGAAGTATTTATGTTAAAATGCCTCTTTGTGACATAATAACGATTGAATGCATTAACTCACTACATTTTCTCTATTTACCATGCCCTCATGCTTGTGTCTGCACTACTGACAATGTATTCTGTGCACATTCTCAATCAATCAGCTTGCCTTTACTGTGCACAAGCTGTCTGTACAAGCTTGTATAACAGGTTTGCCAACAGGCAACCAGTTTTGTTTACATTGTGTGCTTGTGCTTCTCAGTGCCGTTTCATGACCAACAACACCAATGCTGGCCACTGAATGATGCTTGTATATACAAGTGCAATGAAGCAGCATGGAAACTAAATGAGTGCTTCTGCTCATCAAACAAACATGCTGCAATCATGTAGGCTCCTCGTAAAATCTGCATGATTGTTAAATTGTTAAATCCCAGGGATTATCTCAGATGAGCATGTCACTCAGCATAATAAGAATTCACTAACTGTGCATATATGACAAATATGGCTAGGTTCCAAAGTTTGGTAAACAAATTACCCTAGGTGCTTGGAACAACGAATGGCAAAATTTACAAACTATCCCCAAAGGGGAGGTATTCCTCCATCTCTAACAAGGTGCCTGTTGCACCAGCCCCCCAGGAAGTAGTAGTGCACAGAGGATGGATGCAATCTGGTCTATATTATTTCAGCGAATGCTATTTAATCAACCCAATAAAGTCAAAATCTGTAAATTCTGAACACACAGAACAGCGATTTTTTTTTCCCAGGGCCATGTTTGGGACTTTAACATTTCCTCCACTGTAGTGTGATCCCGGAGTTTTTTTTTTTTTTTTTGCAGAGCAGCGCTTTTTTTCCCAGGGAAAAAATGTTACAGAGAAGCAATTTTTTTTTCCCAGGGAAAAAAATGCTGTTCCGTGTGTTTGGAATTTCAGGATTTTGACTTTATTAGGTCAATTAAACAGTGTTCGCTATTTTAAGCATTCACTGAAATAATTTAGACACATGTAATCAAGGGGGCAACATTTAAAGGAAGCGCACACCATAGGGTTGTGGCTTCCAGCCTGCTTTAAGAGAACATTTTATGTGATTAACATACTAACCATTATGTAAAGCAGTACATAACAAAAATCTGACATAATTAAAGGCCTGATGAGCTGGAAGTCAGCAGTATTTTTTTCCAGAATATGCTTATGTATATTTAACTCTTGTTTTTGTTACTGTACAAATATAAACTGCTGACATTAGTTATTGTACTGATGTTCATGGGGGTGAACAGTACATGAAGCTCAGTTCACAAACGTAATAATACTATACATTCTTCACAATGAAGGCAAAAGAAAGAAAGCACATCAGCAAATGTCTGCAATGTATCGGGAAAGATAATAAATAATAAAAGGGGGCATGCAATTTACTTTTTATGGAAAATACAGACTTGTTTAAAATTTCTGCAATTTCTTGCACGATGAACATAATGCTATACTTAATATAGAGGATTATTATCTGGTTGCTTATAATAATAAGCATATTATGTATTCTTTACTTGGATGCCAAGAAATTCATCTCTCGAGCAAAGGTCGAGAGGTGAACCTTGACATGCATATAGAGAACACTTGATTTTTCATTACAACTGGGGATCCAATCATAATTCTTTATAGTACATCAAGAGTTATCTTTTCCATGTACTACTAGTTACTGAAAAATTAGATTTAAAAAAAAAAAAAAAAACACTGGGAAAGTGGTTGACATCATATGTAGTTATAGCCAAAGTACTCGGTGCACTTTAGCAGATAGGCAGAAATGGGAGAATAAACAAAGCCATTTCATAGGTTCATAGGTAGGTACTAGGCTATTGGCCCGAGGGCCTACACAAGCCTAGCCAACGAGGTTCCCTGGCTTACGTCACCCAAGAAAGTTATTTTCCTGTGCCACTGTCGAGCCGAAGTGATCCTTGGGGTATATTTCCTTTTTCCCATCACTCATCAAGGTTTTTCTTGAAGAGTGCTAATGAAGAACCTTGCTTGATATAAATGGGTAGCTTGTTCCAGAGTACAAGAAGTCTCTGGGACAGGACTCTATCCCTCCAGCATGTTCTGTTTATTGTGGTGACAAGGTTTAGGTCCCTAGAGCATGTTGCTCAGAAGGATTGGGATTTCTTTAGGTGTAGCATGTCCAACAGCTCTGGGTTTGACATATCTTTATATGTTAGGCAGAGATCACCTCAGGGTAGACAATATGCTACGGAGTAAAGCTGGAGTTTTTTGAGACGGTCAGTGTAGGGCATCTGTTTGAGGTACTTCTGTGGCCTTTCCAGCTGCTGCAGATGTCTTGTGAGGTACATTCCAAAAGGGGCATTGTACTCTATAATGGGTCTAATAAGTGTCGAGTAGAGGGGAACAATGACCTCTTTTCCTTGATGAGAACCATTTTAGGATGAGGTGTGCCACGTAGAAGGACTTCCTGACTACTGTGGTGATGTGACTATCAAAGGAAAGACTACTGGGTCCCAAGGTCTCTTATCACACATTCGGTGTTAAGTAGACTGCTGTCTATGTAGTAGTTCATGGGTACAGAGTTTTTACCAAAGGGGATGACAATGCACCTTTTGGCATTGAGCTTGAGGACATGGCTCTGACACCAGGCATCTGTCACAGTGAGGACCTTCTGTAGGATTTCCACATCATTTGGGGACTCGACTATGGCTCCTAGTTTGCAGTCATATGTGAACTTCATTAGCCAGAGGCCTTCTGTGTTAGCCTGTACTTCAGAGAAGTAGATATCAAACAGGAGAGGTCCCGGGACTGAACCCTGTGGTATTCCACTTGTCACTGGTTTGAGGTCAGATTTGGAGTGTGCAACTTTTACAGTGTGGGTTCTGTCAGTGAGCCAGTTGGCAACCCACCTTGTGATGTAAGGATTTATACCTAGTTTAGTAAGTTTACCTATAATTCCAGAATGGGGGATAGTGTCGAAAGCCTTGGCGAGGTCAAGATAGGTTGTGTTTACCACCTTACCCTCATCTACGGCTTTGGTGACTGCCTCAAAGAAGTCGATCAGGTTCAGGAGGCATGATCTGCCTTTCACAAACCCGAACTCACTGCTGCTGTTTTCTGGTCAGAGCTGTCTGCTTTTAGTGCAGACTTGATGTTAACAGCACCCGGACCATGCTTAACAACCCTCTAAGCATTGTTAAGGTCAGGTCTCACTTTGTACTAGCACTTAACCAGGATAGTATTTAACCATTTATTGAGCATATTCATAACACGCCATTCACTACAAAGGTTTAACTTTTATTCCCTTTTGTTTTAAGCCTGAATTTCAGATGGTTCAAGGTTTATACATTTTAGTGGGCTGTTGAAATTAGAGTTTAAAGACAGGAACGTTTGACACTTGGAAGAATTTGATGCAGTTCCTTTTAAATTTCTAAGGAAGAATTTGATGCTGTTCATTTTAAATTTCTAAAATCCAAAATCTTCTTTTTACACCCCCCCCCCCCCAGTCACTCTAATATTAAAGATACATCATTCTACTCAGTGCAGACAAAATAAGGAAAATGCATTAGGAAACAAACTGTTCATGCATGAGAAAAGATAAAGAATGAACTATACTTACTTCTTACAGAAATTAGTCATTTCATTTTTAATATTTCTGGCCAGTTTTGAGTGATTAAAATATTACTGCACTTAATAAAGACTTAGGATTTATTCCTTCTTGTTTTACATCTGAATTTCAGGTGGTTTAAGATTTAAAGCATTTCTATATGCATTTAGGCTAGACATTAGGAGTTACAGGCAGGGAAGATCAAAACTTAGAAGAATTTGATGGTGTTCCTTCTAAATCTAAAACAATATATATCATTTTCTCTCCTCCATCAACGTAGAGTAAAAATCTTTGAGGAAGCAGTGATGACAGAGTTAAACAAGTCTCGTTATCTTTTCAGAAACAGCAGGTCTAATTTGACATTACCACAACATTTGGCATTAAAGGAACTTAGAAGTAATAAGGAAGGAAGAGTAACAAAGGCAGATAAGGGAGGGCCTGTGGCAGCTTTAGATGCTGAATTGTATGATAAGGAGGTTTTGAAACAGTAGTCTGAGATCAAATAATATTAGCAGTTGCAATATGATCCTGCACGCCAGTTTTAGAAACAAATAAATGGGCTTGGAACATACTGGGTGACTCTAGAGGTAATTCCTTCTTCTCTTAGTACTGAACTGCATGTAACGCATCCCAGGCTGTACTGGTGGATTTGTCACAGGACACATCCATAGTAACATTGTCCTGCTGACAAAGGGGGCAGGTGGTAATATGGGATACCAAACTTTATGATAGGGAGTTTTAACCACACTACTTAACCATATTTTTTACTGTAAATGACTCCCTTGACCCCACAGATAAATTCCAGCATAAAATTACTTATTTTCTTGAATACAGGGTACAAAATAATGTGATTTTACAAAGATATCCTTCTGGAGCATTTCTCCCCAGGACTTGGCTGAAAATTGGGTTGTTCCAAGTCGGACTTTCCCGGTTAACAAATGTTAAATTAATTAATTAATTAATTAATTAATTAAAATTTCACCTAAGTTTAAGCAAGAATTAACTGTAGGGGTATCTAACTTGGAGATTTTTCTATGTTTTACCAAAAGTACATAGAGACCATGAACGTCCTCTGGAGCAACTGACTGAGTGAAGCAAAAGCTGTCTTACAAAGCCTCTTTCCATGTTTCTGGAAGAATGTTTAAACCCACTTCTATCCTGAATATGTTCCCAGATTAAGGATACAACACTTTGTGTAGCATCGGATGGCTATTCATTATAGCCACATCCCATGAAAAAGGATGAAAGACATTAAAATACCAGCTGGATGCCTCAGACCTATACATTTTTGAGTTGGTCAGGTTATCTGAACTAGTGTTGACTAAGAATGCATTTTATTAAAACAATAAGTGTCATTTACAGTTTAGGGATACTGAGATGTGGTAGATTTTACCCCCATCTATACAGATTTGTTTACGGCATTTTTTGACATTTTAAACATTTATAACTCAGAATATAACATTTTCCTCACATCCTTGAATATCTGGGGTAGTAATTGAATGATTGCTTTATGGTTTGGTCAAGTGTCTATAAAGAACTGCATGATTTTTGGAAATACTTAAACAATGAGTTTGGGATCAGCAAATAGGAACACCAAAAACAACACTGTAACCACTGTCCATAAGACAAAACCGTCTTTGTAATGTAAAATAGCAGCACAGGTGCAACACAACTCGAACAGGTTACAAACTGTTTATTAAATAACTGTTAAAATAATAAAAAATGGTTAAACGCTTTCATCTGACTATGCAGACTTCATCAGAACAAGCGAATACAAAAAACAAACTCTAATTTAAATTAAAAACCTTTTGGTGCCAAAAACCAAATAATCACCATTTAAAATGACAGTACATCGCTTTGTGCATACTTGTATCATAACGTGTCTTTTCACTACAGTTGTTTAAAAACACGCAGAACACACAAGTTTCAAAAGTTCTAAAGGTTCAAATAGTAAAAATAAATCGAAAAAATATATATAAAAAATGATAAATAATAAATACTAAAAAATCCATTAAATAAGTCTGTTAAAACTACCTATGAATACATATAAATATGGTATATTTCTAGTAACTCCTCTGCATATGTGTTTCAATATCTACTTCAAAAATGTATTGCAATTGATATACACAACAAAGTATGCATTTTATCAACTGAAAATGTTCTATAATAAAAGTAAATATTATAACAGGTGTAAAAATGGCTTAATAGTAACATAATCATTAATGCCTGGTTTTCTTGTGGCATCTGTGAAAATTTGCCACATACTCTCCCTCTTGCCTAAAAGTGCTTTCCAATTACCCCCATGTGGTGAGATGTCTACTTGGTCTATAATAGCAAACTTAAAATGATGTGTGTCTCCGCATTCATGTATATGACGATATAAAGCGTTGTTCTTATCTTTGACCTTAATGCTATAAAAATGGTCATAAATTCTTCGCTTGAAATGTCTTTCAGTTTTTCCTATATAGAATGTGGAGCATACCATACATTTAGCTAAATAAATAACATTCTTGCTATTACAATTCCCAGCTCTAAATTTGATGTACGTCCTATTCACATCATCCAACTTGTATCCATCTACTTCCAAAATAGAGTGACATTGTTTACATGACCCACATTTCTTTGTAGTTTTTAGTCTCTTCGTCTTTGTATTGGTCTTGGTCATTAACTCCAATTGTCTCTTTATATTCATACCTGTTTTACTAGTAAAACTAGAATGTTTTCCCAATATTTTTTCCACTTCCTCATCTGCTGTTAACATATTCCAATGACTATTAATGATGTTTTTAATGTACTGAACATGTGGTGAGTATACTAAACATACCCTGTTATTTCTCTCCACATTCGAAGCAATCAAACTAACATTAGCATGTACTAGTTCTCTTCCCAGCAAAGATGGGTATTTTGTACCTTATTCTCTACTTACATATTCAGTAACGTCTTCTAATACTGTAGAAGGATAGCCCCTATTTATAAACATAGACTTAATGTATTCTAGTTCTTTTTTCATAATAGCTGACGTAGAAGACATACGTGCTGCTCTTATGCATTGCCGTTTGAATACATTTTTAAGACATGTCTAGGGTAGTCACTTGTAAATTCCAAATAGCCATTGGAAAAAGTGTCCTTCCTATATATTTCTGATTCGAACCCATCATCCGTATGACTAACATAGGTGTCCAAATATGCAATACCACTTTTGTTGACCTTATAAGTGAATCTCAAAAATTCACATGAATTGTTACTATAATCTATAAATTGATCAATCATTTCCATAGGTCCCTTCCATTACAGAAACATGTTGTCCAGGTATCTAGAGTAATATGAAATATATTGATAATATTGACTGCCAAACAGATGTTCGGTCTCCCATTCCAGCATAACCAGGTTAGTGAAAATGGGGGCACAAAAAGCTCCCATTGCCACTCCCCTGGTTTGTCTGAAATATTCACCTTTGAAATAGATATAACTGTGGTCCAACACCATCCCCATCATATCTGTGATCAAACATATATGGTCCCACTCCATATCCGAGTATTTCCTTAAACTGTTACTAAAATCCTGTAACCCTATGTCTTTGGGGATGCTAGAAAATAAATTGATCACATCGATAGTAATAAAAATCAAATCCTTACTCCAAATATTGAGGGTTAAATGGGCCAAAAACATCCATGAATCTTTGACAAGGTGCGGAATTTTGATATATACAGGTTTGACCCATCTATCTATTGCTACCCCTATTTGGTAAGTTTTAGATTTACTACCTGAAACAATCAGTCGAAATGGGGGGGGTGTAGTATGTTCTTATGAACTTTAGGAATACCTATAATAGTCGCCAGTGTAGAAAAATCCACTTTCAGAAAATTGTATGTGTCAGTAGTAATTCTGTTATCTATTAAGTATTCCTCTAGTGCTAAATCAATCCTTTTATATCCTATGTTGATTTCATTAAGAGAAATAGTCTCATAATTACCCGATTCATACAAAATTCTATAGATTTCATTGGTGTAGTCCATACTGTTGTACAATACTACTCCACCCCCTTGTCTGGTTTCATTAGTCTGATGTCATTGTTGGCCATTAATTCTTTCAGGAAATTATGTTCACTAACTGATAGATTGTCCTTGATGTCACATTTTTACTTTGTTGAATTTGTACACATCCTGACAAACCATCTTTTCAAAGCTTGTGACTTTCGAATGGGCAGGTGGAATATATGTGCTTCTCTTTTTCAATAGCTCACTATACCTCTTTTGTCCATCATTGGATTTAAAAAATAGAGCCAAATTCAGCCTACGACAATATAACTTAATCTCTGTAATTCTATCAACCAAATTGAATTTCACAGTAGGGATGAACTTCATTCCTTTTGGAAAATAACAAAAAGTATTCTTGTGTAATATTAACATTAGTGTAATTAAACACTTTAAAATCATTATAACTACTCATTATATTGTCAACCCTGCCCTTTTTGTCTTGTATCGTAGCATCAAAATTATTATTAGAAATGTTATGAGGAATATTATTGGAAATATTATTGGAATCCACAGACACAAAATGCTGTCCAATATCTAATGTAGGTATCCCTACTGTTTCAACCTCCATTCCTGTTGTTGCTCTTGTCTGTTCCACTGAGTATACTGTTTTTTTGGGGCTAGATAGTATCTGCCCCCTTGAAAATTAGTACCCTTTTCCTCATACCTTCCTTCATTCCTACTTGTCCTATCCCTGTCTTGTACCTTACTATCACAAGACCATAGATAGGCTCTGTTATTTTTGTATTGTTCCAAATCACGCGGTATTTTTCTACTTTTTCTTTGGAAAATCCCCTTAGCTTTTTGTTCAGCCATTTTATACTGTTTATTATATAAATCCTACCACTGTGAAAATAATAAATCAGTAACAATTTCTTGATTTAGTTTTTCCACTTCATGTACTAAATAATATAATTTCTCATCATTCTTCTTAATGTGTATTCATATAACTAAAACCAAAATTATCAAACAATGTATTAAATTCAGTCAAATTGTCATTATTCAGTTGTAACCCCATGGGTATCTTAAAAAATCTAAGACCCATTGGTACAATAACCAAAGAAATACATTTTGATATGCGTTATCAATTTTAATACTTTTCACTCTTAACAAATTCTTTCCCGAGGTGTAAATCATATCCTTTAATGTCCCATTTGTATTACTATGATGTCTTCCATTCATAATTCTCTTATTGCTTCCTCCACAATTAGTGAATTCAAACTCGTCGGTGAGGAATTTATCAAAATGGTTATTGTCACGTACATTTTTAATATTATCATTATTGTCATGACAGTTATTATTGTTGTTATAATTGGGACTAGAGGAGGTGGTAACAGTAACAGTACCTTTGTGGCAATCCAAATTGGTCTTTGCCATAGAAGAATAAGTCTTGGTAGGAATCGGGCGCTTGGGACGCGCTCCCAAACATTCTGCTTTATCTTCCACATGAAACAAAAAGAAATCGAACGTGAATTCGTTCTCAGATACCAAGCTGACGGAGAGTATGTGGCAAATTTTGACAGATGCTACAAGAAAAACAGGCATTAATGATTATGTTATTATTAAGCCATTTTTACAATTGTTGTAATGTTTACTTTTATTATAGAACATTTTCAGTTGATAAAATGCATACTTTGTTGTGTATATCAATTGCAATACATTTTTGAAGTAGATACTGAAATACATATGTAGAGGAGTTATTAGAAATATACCATATTTATATGTATTGATAGGTAGTTTTAACAGACTTATTTAATGGATTTTTTAGTATTTATTATTTATCATTTTTTATATTTTTTTTCAATTTATTTGTACTATTTGAACCTTTAGAACTTTTGATACTTGTGTGTTCTGCATGTTTTTAAACAACTGTAGTGAAAAGACACGTTATGATACAAGTATGCACAAAGCGATGTACTGTCATTTTAAATGGTGATTATTTGGTTTTTGGCACCAAAAGGTTTTTAAATTAGAGTTTGGCTTTTGTATTCATTTGTTCTGATGAAGACTGCATAGTCAGATGAAAGCGCTTAACTGTTTTTTTATTATTTTAACAGTTATTTAATAAACAGTTTGTAACCTGTTCGAGTCGTGTTGCACCTGTGCTGCTATTTTACATTACAAAGATGGTTTCATCTTATGGACAGAGTTTGAGATCAGAGTTAGCATGTGTCCAGACTCACTGATAGCAGCATATTAACTATATTGAATGTCTACATTACAACAGCCACCATTCTCATCAGGTACTCAGTAATATTATAGCCAACATGTACCACTGCTCCAACACTTATACAGAAATTGTGCAATGCAAGCGAAGCAATTAAGTTCATCAATTTCACAAAATTTATTGTACAGAAGTTAAGCATTTTCATCATGCCAATGGACTTCATCAGAGTTGCACCACGCTCAATAGATCAAGACTTAAACAGCAATCAATGTGTGTCACATGATCAATTAACAACAAATACACAGCTGTATAATAAACATTAATAAACTACATCCATGGCAGGGCTAGCCACCCGGCAGTGTAAACATTCACTCTAGATGATTGTCACTGTTGAAGAGACACCCTGACCCCATGTGCAAAAATGGAATAAAGGGATTGTGCATGGATGTATGGATTAAGCAAATAAAAATGTGCTTAGATTTTGCATAAAAAGTACTTCATTTGTAACATTTATATTAAACTTATTTAAACTTGACAATGATGTTTAGCAGCACATGACTGTAAAGCTACACTTGAAAAGATGTTATCATTAATGTCTGGTAGTAAATCATCAAGTAAATAAAGAATACTTAAAATTTGCATAAAATTAACATAACTTGTTGGTGTTATAATTTGGTAATTTTAAAACTGAGTTTATGGAGATGATATTATTAATGGCTAGGGAGAGGCAGCATTTAATCTAAGGTGCCAAATTAGTCATGTATATTCCAGTACTGATTCCCAGTTACCACCCGTTGGATTGACTAATACCTTGTGCAAACTTGCAAAATAAAATTATGCAAATGTTGGATATGTCAGTGCACATCTGTGCAATGCACTGTTCTTATTTTTCATTTCAATGTAATAACAATCTTCCTAGATTAATTCTTGCAAGGTCTTCTCTGTCTTCCCAATATAATATGCACTACAGGCTAAACAAAGGACTATAAAAACCTAGTCTTTCATACCACAATGGCCATCTTCCAAAAATAAAGCAGGAAAATAATGGTTATTAACTACAAAAATCCCTTCTTCCAATATCTATGAGCATTGCTTATAACTTCCAGACTTTTGGTACCCCTCTTCTTCTATATAGCATTATTAACCTATCTAAGACTTCCTTTCTCAAAGAGCTTTTAAGGCTTTTCCCGTTCTTAAAAGCAAAACAAAAAAAAAAAAAATCGACCAAAGAATCTGGACATATCCTTATAATATTTAAATATATTCCAGTGTTTCCTTATTACATCATTAATTTACATATAATTAACATATTGTAAAACCAAGGCTCTCTCAAAATTTATAACATTAAACATGTATGGTTTTGTATTCATGCTTTCCAATATGTCTGCAATGTATCCTAATGGGGGTATATCAACTACCCCATCCATCCCTCCATCCATCAATCCCTATTCCCATTTTAGCACATGAGGTTGGGGTGTCCCTTCAATAGTGGTATAAACCACCTCATTCATTGATAACTTCTTCACTAGGTGAGCCAATCATATCCTTCAGATATCCATGCCTCAAAAATGTATTTAACCTTTGTTAGGAACCATCCTTGCCAATCTCATCTGTTGCCCCATAACAAAGCTGTATATATATCATGGTATGGCAGCTTTTGGAAAGCAAATATACATTTGAAAATGTGGGTTTCCTGTATACATTAGAAGAAAAAACATTGTGAAATTTATTAATGGTAACATCAAGAAAATCAATAATTTCCTGTACATATTGATGAGTAAACTTTAAAAAGTATGTGGTGTTTTTTACATATTTAATTAACTCAGTCCTTATTATAAGTGAAAGACTCCAAAATTTACAAATATTGTTAAGGTATCTTATATATAGTTTCCAACTAGTTCAAAATGAAATGCTGAAGTTACCATAGAGTGTAAAACTCCAAATAATCAAAGAAAACCCTCCAGAAGGCAAGACAGTCACAAAAATTCCCCAAAATAAAAACTTTTGTTGCGAACACAACAGTGGTTTAACACTTTTGTCTTTATCTATCAGACATCATCAGAACCACTAAATTAAAAAATTAACATCCTTAAGTAGAAAATTTTAACCTCCCCCAAAAAAAATAACCAATAAACATAAGACATATATGCATTCAGAAAATCTGTCACTGTTTGAACACACCTCTTTAAACCAACACATAAAAGTATGTGATATAAGCACAAGTAAATTAAAAAAAAACACATAAAACAGCAAAAAATGTAGCAATAAATATATAATTTACAACTTGTACATTGTGAAAAATACTGTATAAATTATATGCAAAGGGCCCTTAAAGTTACACATTGTTGTATCTTTTTTTTTTTAAGTTCACTGGTGATAGAAATAAATTCATTAATTTCAGGTGGATTAGCTGCATCTAACCTTAACTGATATATCATTTCACGATGTAAAAGGTAATTTTTCCAATCACCACAAAATGGGTTGGTATTCACCTGTTCAAGTATAAAGAATTTAAACTTAACAAAACCAGCACATTCTATAGAATGGAGTGCCAAAGCGCTTTTATTGTCTAACCTCTGTATACTATATTGGTGCTGGTATATTCTCTGGTTAAAAGCATTAACCGTTTTCCCAATATAGAATGCCTGGCAGACAAACTAGATATAAACCTATTGTTAAGTATTGTCTTTTTAAGAGTGTCATTACTAATTTAGGTGCAAATAAAACTTTTAATATAAATAGCAACATGGTTTTGCACTACACTTTAGATGCTAAAGGTATAGAGGACATTAGATGCAAAAATTGGGGTATTTTTAATTGTGAAGAAAATACAAGACTTTTGGGGGCCTTGAAACCTACTTTTACTTACAAGAGACAGGTTGTTGGCTGCCACACGTAGATGTGGGCGATGTAAGCAGTGTAGTTTTGTTGAGGAGAACTACAATGGGTGGCTTTATGATACAATTTTAAAATCGGTTTCTGGTGGTAAATTCAATTGCTGCTCAGAAAAAGTAGGATATTTTGCTTTTTGTACCATCTGTCAGGCATTCTATATTGGGAAAATGGTTAATGCTTTTAACCTGAGAATATTCCAGCACCAATATAGTATACAGAGGTTAGACAATAAAGGTACTTTGGCATGCCATTCCATGGGATGTGCTGGTTTTGTTAAGTTTAAATTCTTTATACCTGAACAGGTGAATATCAACCCATTTTGTGGTGATTGGAAAAATTACCTTTTACATCGTGAAATGATATGGCAGTTAAGGTTGTATGCAGCTAATCCACCTGGAATTAATGAATTTATTTCTATCACCAGTGAAATTAAAAAAAAGATACAACAATGTGTAACCTTAAGGGCCCTTTGCATAAAATTTATACAATATTTTTCACAAAGCACACGTTATAAATTTTATATATATATATATATATATATACACACACACATATATATATATATATATATATATATATATATATATATATATATATATATATATATATATACTGTTATATATTTTGCTGTTTTATGTGTTTTTTAATTTAATTGTGTTTATATCACATACTTTTATGTGTTGGTTTAAAGAGGTATGTTCAAACAGCGACAGATTTTTTGAATGTATATATGTCTTATGTTTACTGGTTGTTTTTTTTGGGGGGGGGTCTTTTTAAAATTTTCTACTTAAGGATGTTCATTTTTTAATTCAGTGGTTCTGCTGATGTCTGATTGACAAAGATGAAAGCGCTAAACCAATGTTGTGTTCGCAATAAAAGTTTTTATTTTGGGGAATTTGCATGACTGCCTTGCCTTCTGGAATGTTTTCTTTGATAGTTCATAGGTTCAGAGGTAGGTTCTAGGCTATTAGCCCTAGAGCCTATATAAGCCTAGCCAAAAAGGTACCCTGGCTTTTGCCACCCAAGAAAATTATTTTCCTATGCCAATGTCGAGCAGAGCCACAGAGGTGATCCCCGGAGTGAATTTCCTATCTCCCATCCAATCATCAAGATTTTTCTTGAAGAGTGCTAATGAGGAGCTTTGTTTAATATAGATAGGCAGTTTGTTCCAGAGTATGGGAAGTCTCTGGGATAGGAATCTATCCCTCCAGCATGTTCTGTTTATTGTGGTGACAAGGTTTAGGTCCCTAGAGCATGTAGCTTGGAGGGCTTGGGATTTCTTTACATGGAGCATGGCCAACAACTCTAGGTATGACATAGCTTTGTATGTGAGGCAGATATGTAACAGAGCAAAGCTGGAGTTTTTTGAGACGGTCTGCGTAGGGCATCTGTTTGATGCTGGTAATCCTCTTTATGAGGTATTACTGCTGCCTTTCTAGTTGTTGTAGATGTCTTCTGAGGTACATACCAAAAGGAGCGTTGTACTCTATAATGGGTCTAATGAGTGATGTGTAGTGGGGAACAATGACCTCTTTTTTCCTGGATGAGAAACCTTTTGTGATGAGGTGTGCCACATAGAAGGATTTCCCGACTACTGTGGTGATGTGATCATCAAAGGAGAGACTACTGTCCACCTGTGTTCCAAGGTCTCTTATCACACTTTCGGTGTTAAGTAGACTGCCACCTATGTGGTAGCTCATGGGTACAGAGTTTTTACCAAAAGAGATGACAATGCACTTTTTGGCATTAAGCTTAAGGCCATGGCTTTGACACCAGGCATCTGTCTCAGTGAGGCCTTTATGTAGGATGTCCGCATCATTAGGACTTCTGATTATGGCTCCTAGTTTGCAGTCATCTGTGAACTTCGTTAGCCAAAGACCTTCTGTGTTAGCCTGTACTTCTGAGAAGTAGATACCAAACAGGACTGAACCCTGTGGTACTCCACTTGCCACTGGTCTGAAGTCAGATTTGGAGTCTGCTACTTTCACATTGTGGGTTCTGTCAGTGAGCCAGTTGGCAACCCATCTTGTGACATAGGGATTTATACCTAGTTTAGTGAGTTTATCTATAATTCCAGAGTGGGGGATGGTGTCGAATGTCTTGGTGAGATCTAGATAGGCTGTGTGAACCATCTTACCCTCATCTATGGCTTTGGTGACCACTTCAAAGAAGTCTAACAGGTTTAGGAGACATGATCTGCCTTTTACAAATCAGAACTGGGTGGGGTCCAGAGTTTGGAGATTACCAATGTCATTGTTTATGAGTTCTATGATGATACATTCCATAGCCTTGCAGACCAGACTCTTCAGGCTAATGGGGCGGTAGTTCCCACGGTCTGTGGTGGCTCCCCCTTTGTGGATTGGGATAACTGTTGCTGTGTACCTTTCAGGGGGCACAAAGTCTGAGGTGAGGCTATGATTGAACATGGTACTTAGGTAGGCTGCCAGTTCATTCTGTAGTTAGTGTAGAATGCAGGCTGGGATGTTGTCATGCCCCATGGATGCTGTGTTCTTGGCTATGGAGAATGTGGTTTTTACCTGTGCAGCCATAATTACAGGAACTTTGCAATCTTCCGTTATAGAGATGAGCCCTTTAGGGGGTGCAAGGGGGGTAAAGTTAGCACTGAACCTATCTGTTAGCATGTTGGCAATATCAATTGGTTCTGCATATTTAGTGCCATTGTGCTGTAACTCAGAGCAGATCTGAGTGTTACCATTGAGATTCTTGACATAGCTATAGAATGCTTTGTGGTCTTTAGAATCAGTGGCAATTTTGTTTTCGTAACTAGCTTTGGAGGATTTTATGAGGGATTTCAGCTTTTTACTGAGGCTGACCAGGGAGTTCCTCCAATCATGGGATTTTACCATGTTTTGCAACAGTTTCTTTCTTATGTTGTAGAGTTTGTTTATGGCAAGGGACCACCAGATTGGTTCCTTTTTTTTGGAGGATAACATCTTGGTTCTGTTAGGGATTGCATGATCCATGCACTTGTGTTAGTACTTATGAAGTGCATTTGTGTAGGATTCAACAGTCGTACCTCTATTGTCCGTCTGCATGGATGTCATGACGTTTGTCACTTCTGTCTTAAGAAGCGTGAAGTTGGCTTTGGAGAAATTTTTTATAGTGGTTTCCCTAATCGGGGTGGGGGCGGGATGTGGATATCTTGGGTGATTAGCTTGTGGTTGGATCTGACCAACAAGAAATTGACCTCTGGTGTGGAACACTGGTTGCCCATGTTGGTAATGACCAGGTCTAGGATATTGCTGCCCCTGGTGGGGGTGTGGATGAGTTGATCCACCCTGGTGGGGGTGTGGATGAGTTGATCCAAGGTGTTGGAATTTATGAATTCCAGAAAACGTTGAGCAAAAGAGTTGGTACATGAATAGTTTTCTCAGTTTATGGTGTGGTAGTTGAAATCACCCATTATTAGGGTGTTAGGTTGTACCCTATTATTTTCCAGTGTATCAAGAAATGAGGAGTTGGAATCCTGGGGCATGGTAGGGGATCTGTAGCAAGCTACAATTTGGATTGTGGTCTTGCCTAGAGTTAGTTGCACTTGGATAATCTCGGATGCATTATGCTGAGCAACTATCCTGGAGGTGTGGATATCCTTAGTGAATATTGACACACCTCCCCCTTTAGTGTTTCAGTCCAGGTTAGGTGGCCGAAAAGTGTGGTATGAATTATAGCCTGGTAATGCAGGGGTACTCACTGGAGCCTTGAACCAGGTCTCTGTCATTGCACAGATGTCGATGTTCTCCATTTTAAGGAGTGCCTCGAGTGAGTGCATTTTGAGGTTTAGAATTCTAGAATTGAGTAGCCACAGATTTAGCTTGCTTGTACCTGTTACGGTGGTGAGTTTGTCATTTGACCTTTGCCTAAAAAAAGGCACTATAGGGGTGGAAAGAGCCTTGGCCAGTATCCAGAATCCCAAGGGCGACAGGTGCAGGCCATCTCTGGCAAAGCATCGTGGTTTGTCGATCATGTCATCCCAGGCAGACAGATACTGGATCCCCTTAGAATGACACCAGTAGCTTAGCCAACTGTTGAAATCAATCATTTCATCCTTGTACTGTGGTATCATTCTAGGTGATGGCAGGGTGCTACTCAGGGTTAGGGTCACACCTGCCTGAGCTACAAGATTGGACAACTCCTCCATGTCTCTTTTCATGTACTCCAGCGAGGTATGTCTCAGGTCATTCACACCAACATGGACAATGAAAGAGTCATATTTGTACTTGTTGTGGAGTTACCAGAGTGCGTGCATTATGTGGTGGATCCTGGCACCCAACAGGCAGCTGACAGTAACTTTCTCCTTGTTTAGCCTGGTGAGTGGAACATCAGTGTGCCTGACTATAGAGTCACCTGTGACTAAGTGTTGAGTACATTGTTATGCCTTATGGGCTGTGGTTGAGTGGCAGTTTGTGGGCTGTGTCGTTTGGGTTGTGTTGGGAGGTGGAGGTTGCTTGCATTTCTGCTTTGGAGGTCCCTGTTGCTTGGGCAGATTTTTAATGAGAGCCACCATGAATGTAGGTATGTGTTCTGTGTTTCTATATGTATGTTTTGGTGGTGTAGGTTTTGAGGGACTATGTGATGAGTGTGGTGTGGTGCAAGTGTTTATCCTCCCCTCTTGACTGTCTAGCCCACCCTTGGGTGAAGAGAGCTTTGCTTCCAGTTTGGCTATATAAGTACATCTCTCACAGGTTGTAGTGTTGGGTGGTAGGAGGAGAGGGTTGTTTGTGTACATGAGGCAATTGCTGCATTGCCTCAAGATGCCCAGATTCATCAGGTAGACAGGAGAAAACACTGGGAGCTGACCCTTAGACATGCCTGAATAGGTACTTATTTATTAAGTACTAAAACCTGTTTCCCTCTAGACAAGTGAGGAAAGTTGAGTGCTGTAGTAATTTGTAGCTTATTTAGTGCTTACAAAGAGTTCTGAACAAGTGCTGAGCTCAAAGAAACAGATTTGAGTGCTAAAACTAAAAAAGAACAGCTAGTTCTAAGGGAAAATTTAACAAGCAGACTTTATGGCTCAGAATCTTACAAGCAGTCCTGGATACAGTAAATCTGTATATGCACTAGACTACTTACAGGAAAGGCAGGAAGCTAGCTTAGTAATTTTTTTTTGCCAACTAGACATACATTTGGAATTTAGTATGTTTATACAGATATGTATATATGTATATATATATATATATATATATATATATATATATATATATATATATATGTATATAGGTTTACTATCAGATGTTCGACATAACATTGTTTGAATGTACAGATGTCAGAACCAAATGTTTGGAAATCTGTACACCGAACAGTGTAAATGTCGAACCAAGCATTTCAGTGCAGTTAAATTTCGAAAATATCGACTACACTGAAATGCTCCTACCCAGCCAGCATACTACATCTGTCCCCCCACACCCCCCCTACTTATATATACAAACTCTGAGATTGCACTACAGTGAGGATAAGGGTACATTTCCCCATCCCCACTACAGTGCAATCTGCACCGCAATGTTGGAGTTGACAACAGTGGCCATTCGCTTATCAGCTTCAACACTGTGGTGATCGCCCTAACGGTTCCGCTATGTGTTACGCGAAAGTGCACTTCAGCGAAAATGCACGTTTGCAAAGAACAGTTCAACAAACTTTTAAGTAACACAGGTGTTGAAGCACACTACAGTGGGGAAAGGGAATTTATGTGTTTTCCCACTGCAGTGCGATCTCAGAGTTGGTATATTTAAGTAGGGGGGTATGGGCGGTGTAGGGGGGCTTGCCCCCTGCAAAAACAATGTTTTAGAGTGTTGTTTATCGGTTTATTGAACTGTTCTTCACAAAAGTGCACTTTTCTGAAGTGTACGTTCGCGTAACTGAGGGTCTACTTCTCGTTTTTGAAAAAAGTGAGTTTTCGATCAGGAGAAGTAGATATATATATATATATATATATATATATAAAATTGAATCCAACATAGACAACAAGAACTAACAGGATGGTGCTGTATATAAAGAAATGCAAAATGCCAACAAAAACCAGCACGTATTTCACAGCCAGGGCATCCGCTTCACTCTTCGCCAACAAATATGTTAAAAAGTTCTCAATGGAAATCCTTTGAAATACTTTAAAACATTTATAAAATCAGTAGACACAATCGAGAGGCAGCGAAACACAGCAGGAGCTATAATGTTCTATATATATATAATCCACGTTTGTAATCCAATAGCTAGCAAAAAAGCCACATTCCTCTGCAGTAGCTGGTAAAAAGATTTATTTCATATAGAGTAAGCGCTTTCACCTAGATGGCTTCTTCAGACTCATACATGTATGTGGCTTTTTTGCTAGCTATTGGATTACAAACGTGAATTATATATATATAGAACATTATAGCTCCTGCTGTGTTTCGCTGCCTCTCGATTGTGTCTACTGATTTTATAAACTTTTTTATCTGGAGGAGCATTTACTCCACATTTCTGTGACTGAATATATACTTTAAAACATTTATTGAATGAAAATAAAAAATAAAAAGCTGTTCAAGGTGGATAATATCAAATAGATAAACGCTTTCGGATTCCAACACTGATCCTTCTTCAGATCTAATTCTCCACCATTATTCTTACTTTTGATAACACTCTCTCCACCAGTAGCTAGATGTCTTCATGACAACTTCCCCATATCGGTCCAATCACAAGCATCTTTTCAATTTCTGCCCTTGAAGCACCTGTTTCATTGGAAAAGCAGTATTAAGCCCTGGTGCCTTATAAGCTCTCAGTTTCCCAATCCAATGCATTTCCTTCTGTTCCAAGATGTTATTTAGATCACCTCCTCTTTCTGAAACATAAATTATTTGTAAGGCTCTAAAGCCAAAACTATGTCCAGCATTATCTCTTACATACTTTGCCAGGGGATTTTTATAGTCTTTAAGTTTTATGTCACTAATATGTTTCTTAAAAATGAAATAATCAACAATACGGACAATCCGTTGTTAAGAGTGAGCTTCGCAGAGGAGGTCATGACAATAAATACAGACAGTCAAGTTAAATTGAATGATATCAATATACAAAACTTTTATAAAGATGTGAGAGTATTAGAAGATTGTTTTTATGAACTGAAGAGGCTGCAATGGCAATGCCTTCACTTAAGAGGCGTGCCTGCACCATCAAATAGTGCAGAGAGGATTAAGGGTGTTGATAATGCAGACACAAGGTAACACGCAACCAGAGCTATTGAAAAAATGGCAAAGTTTGAACTTAGAGCTTAGCCAAAACTACATGAAGCTCCTTATTGACCTCTTTCAATCGAAAGAACAAGAGTTAATAAAGAAACTGGAAGATTTACAAAGTTATATGGAGCAGGAGTATGAAAATGAGAACTGTACAGCTAAAATAGAAGACGTGTATTATAAGGTATCTTTATATGACAATAAGCTAGAATAGACTAAAACTAAAAAACTGAGGAGAGATTATAGTGATTTCCAAAAGGGAGATGTCTTTACCTGGCCAAGGGAGCATAACAGTGAAGGGCATGTGACAAAAGAGGGTGTATCACAAGAGAAGCAAACACAACATGTTGGAAAAAAATCATTTGCTGCAGCTGAAAGTAACATAAGAGACAAAAAAAAATGAAGGTAGATTGAGAAGGTATAATTTTAATAGCGGTCATACTGTACCTACACAAGAGGGTAGAACCACACACAATCAAATGATTGAAGTGCTGAATACTCAAGAGACAATGTTAGAGAATCAAGAAATGGGAATGACCAGTAATACGGGGGCCAGGCCAAAGAATGGTTCACAGAATATGTTTTTTCCATTACTTCCACTGTGCGTAAGAGAAACAAGGAAAACAGACGACTGCAAACTGGGCACCATAGTGGAAAGTGCATCGGACACGGATATCCTTCAGAAGGGACTCACGGAAACAGATAGCTGGTGCCAGAGCCATGGCCTGAAGTTAAACGCCAAAAAATGTATAGTCATACCCTTCGGGAAAAACAAGGTAACCCCAAGCTACCATATAGGTGGCAATCCACTAAGCACAGAAGAGGTTATCAGGGACCTGGGGACCCAGGTTGACAGTGGCCTTTCTTTTGACACTCACATTGCTAAAGTGGTTAGAAAGACCTTCTACATTGCCCACCTGATCATGAAGGGATTCACATCCAGATCTAGTGAGGTCATTGTTCCCCTGTACTCTTCACTTATCAGACCAATGATCGAGTACAATGCCCCATTCGGGATGTATCTCACCCGACATCTGCAGCAATTGGAGAGACCCCAAATGTTCCTCACCAAAAGGATAAAGGGACTCCAAAATCTGTCATATGCTGCCAGATTGAAGAAACTCCAGCTCTATTCAGTTGCATACCGTCTGCTCAGAGGTGACATGTGCCTGACATACAAGGCCATGTCCAACCCGGAATTAATGGACACGCTCCACCTCAAAAAATCCAAATCCACCAAAACCACTAGAGCAAGTGACTTAAACCTTAGCACGGATATAAATAGGACATGCTGGAGGGATAGATTTATCACTCAGAGACTCTCTATGCTGTGGAATAAAATCCCGATCCATGTGAGGCAGAGCACCTCACTGGCTCTGTTCAAGAGAAATCTTGACCTGTGGATGGGAGATCGTAGGTTTATCCCGGGAATCATCTCTGTGTCACTGCTGGACAGAGGCACAACAAACTAATGGGCACAGTATTTTTTCATATAAGGGGCGGCGTAAGCCACTAAAATTTGGGCTAGGCGTATAAATGCCTTAGGGCAGATAGCCTAGTATAAACCTATGAACCTATGAACCTATAAGATCAATAAGCAGAGGAAGAAAAAGAAGGAGGTAGAATATAGAAGAACGATAAGTGATGTTGGGGAAAAATCCCTGGTATTTAATTTGTCATCATTTTCACTAAATGAAGCACATATAAGTGTTCTCAACAAAGTGTTAAAGTTTATCCCTGCTAGAGGGTTGGACAATAATGAAGCAATATTAAGCGTAATGCTGCTAGGATGTGATATTATGCTGAAGAGCATATATAAGGAAAGTATAACAACAGAGATTGCTTTGTTTGAAAATCCTAG